>NC_053167.1:137878-437878 GCF_016835505.1 Polypterus senegalus | reverse complement strand
GCTGGTTTCCATATTCAGAGAGTCACTTTGAAGGTACTTATATCCTTGCTGTGACCCTCAATAGGACTAAACACGTTATGATGATGATGTATGGATGGATGGATGGATGGACAAAAACATTGCAATGGCATTTGGTAAAATGAATACATTTGATGGGCATACTCACATGTCGGACATGTCAGACGTTCATTTTACTATTTCTGTTTGTTTCTTTCTTTTTGGACTGTCCTCTCTTGGCATGACCCGGTCCTGTCATAAGAACCAGTTGTCTTTCTGATAAAGCACAACATGAGAGTCTGGTATGCTTCTCTACTTTCAGTTCCTCTCTTTTCCTTGACCCATTTTTTTGCTGTTTGGATAAGATCAGATGTGATGTGATGCTATATCAGCAAGTTTGCCTACCTGACTTTTGCATAACTGTGCTCTGCCACTTTACATAAATGGGTCACCTTTACCTGTCACTTTCACATCTCATCATACCTTTGGGTCACCTTAACCACATTGATCTCTACTTTGTGTCGACCTTCCATGACTTTAGTCAGATTTTAGAAATAATGTCTGAACAGGCACTTTGCAGCCAGCCTGTCTTCATGTAATAAGCTCCATAATGGCTTGAGAAGGCCATTTCTGTAAAAGATGAAAGGGGACCTTTTACAGCTTTTGCTTAAGACTTTAGTGCATTATATTATTAGTATATTTTATCTCATTCTTTAAAATGTTATGGTGGATATTATCCATTACGATGGGCAGTGTGACAAGCATAGAAAGACTGTAATAAACAATACAATACAATTTACTTTTGTATAGCCCAAAATCACACAAGAAGTGCTGCAATGGGCTTTAATTGGCCCTGCCTTTTAACAGCCCCCCAGCCTTGACTCTTTAAGAAGATAAGAAAAAACTCCCCCAAAAAAACCCTTGTAGGGAAAACAAAATGGAAAGAGCAGTTCAAAGGGAGACCCCTTTCCTGGTAGGGTGGGCATGCAGTGGGTGTCAAAAAAAGGGGGTAAATACAATACAATACACAGAAGAGAAGTAATCCTGAATGCAATATAAAGTTCAATAGAAATATTACAAGTACAGAGCAGAATCCAACTGGAGATGATCTTCTTATATAATACGCCACCGTTGCTGTTCGTTTGTCTGTCCAAGATTTTAAATCACCTGTAGTTCACAAACCGTTTGAACTATTGATCTGAAATTTGGTACACATATACTACGTGATGTCTACTGTCTGCTTTCGGGGTGATGATTTTTATTACTCTTTTAATTTTAATTTTATTTTATTGTAGAACCAACAGGGCGGCCGTGTAGGCGCATGCTTACGGGCACCGTTCTCGTCCCTACCACCTCCGCCATCACTTCCCCTACATCTCCATATCTCAAATCATTCTTGAGGCAGATTGAACACTTTAGTGCCAGCTTAAGTGAAAAATTAAGAAAAACGTACCAAGTAATTACAAAACAAACGCTGACTTAATCAGTTTTAACATGAAAAGATGCCGACGAAAGAAGAGAAGCAGCGGGCCGCTAGGGTGGAGAAAAGAAGAGCTGCTCAGGAAGCAGCAAGCACATCCACCTCGGAGCAAATGCATGCTAAACGTACAGAGAAAGAGCATGAAAACTATAAGTCAAGTGTGTTCACTGCATGTTATCGTGCAGTCCGCCATTACTGGTATTACATAATACGATTTGGATTTGTTTAGAGTCCTAGAGACTTTGGCCATCAAGGTGCCTCCCCCTATTGGCCATTCTACAGTTGAGTCAGTTCTGGGCTAGCCAATCCGATGAAAGGACCCTTTTACCCGACAATTCCTGTGATCCTCCATCAGAAATGACTTTACCTTAGGCAGGCAAAACAACTTGGCAGGTGGGCAGTGGCACCAAGTGCCACATTTGAGTATCGAAAAGAAAATATAATATGGGAAAGACTGAATGGGGCCTTGACAGTTGTAGAAAGGTTTATATTGGCATTGATAAATTACTTTGCCATGCCAGTACCAGGAGTTGAGTACTATGAGGTGACTGGATAACCTGTGTATGAGCTGATTAGCTTGGAAGCAGCTATAATACAAAATGGCACATTAGATTTGAATCCTTGCTGCCGACCAGCTCTCTTGGCTGTAGTGGGAGGAACTGGCTGTTTATTTAGAGGCAGGGTACAGGTTTGCAGAGAAACCCTGGACCTCTTAGAAGGAGTTGTAAAAGGTGCATCCCTGATTCTGATACTGGTTCTGGGGAACTTACGCTGGAAGTAACTCTGGAAATGGCTTTAAAAGTCACTTCTGCTCAGGGTCTGGGAAGAGAACCTTTAGTAATCCCACAAATGGTGTGAGCAGGAAAGGCAAAATATTTACAATGAAAAGTAGATCAAGTGACAGGGGGTCTTGTTTGGCGTATTGTGACACTGAACAAAAGTACATGGATGAGAGATCACAGTCATACAGAAAGAGCCAGAGAGTCATCAATGAGACTGTCCACCTTTGTTTCATTAATTACTCCTTCTGTTCCTCCCTCCCTGTGTGTTATTTTAATTCCTTCTTTGCATCTTATTTCACCTTCACTTCGTTCCGGATTTGGGACTACACAAAAAGTGTGCCAGTTATCCATACTATCTAGGTGCCCATCTATTTTCCAAACTTGCTTATTTCATTAGAGGTTTGCTTAGTGTCAGAGCCCACCCAAACGACACAAGATGCAAGGCTGGAGTTTACCGCTGGATAGGGTGCCAGTCGCTAAGAACACACTCAGACATCAATTTCTGACTTGACATGAATATGTCTGGGATATACAGTGGTGTGAAAAACTATTTGCCCCCTTCCTGATTTCTTATCCTTTTGCATGTTTGTCACACAAAATGTTTCTGATCATCAAACACATTTAACCATTAGTCAAATATAACACAAGTAAACACAAAATGCAGTTTTTAAATGATGGTTTTTATTATTTAAGGAGAAAAAAAATCCAAACCTACATGGCCCTGTGTGAAAAAGTAATTGCCCCCTGAACCTAATAACTGGTTGGGCCACCCTTAGCAGCAATAACTGCAATCAAGCGCTTGCGATAACTTGCAATGAGTCTTTTACAGCGCTCTGGAGGAACTTTGGCCCACTCATCTTTGCAGAATTGTTGTAATTCAGCTTTATTTGAGGGTTTTCTAGCATGAACCTCCTTTTTAAGGTGTGGAGGACGTGAGGAGGACGTGAGGAGGGCTTGTGCCTCCTCCAGACCGCGAGGGGGCGTCCGTCCTGGTTCTGTTGGGGGCCACGGGTTGAGGGCATGGAAGCCCTTCCCTGTAGGGGCCCGTGGTCACCGCCAGGCGGCGCCCGATGCGGTTTATCCCGTGCGGTTGCCGGTCGGGGCTGGAGCCCGGCGGGGCGCTTGGAGGACGGAGGAGGGCGAGTGCCTCCTCCAGACAGAGTGGGGGCGTCCGTCCTGGTTAGGCAGGGGGCCTCGGGTACAGGGCTTTGAAGCCCAGCCTTGTAGGGACCCGTGGCCACCGGCAGGCGGCCCCGGTGCCTAATTATCCCGGGAGCCCGGCACTTCCGCCACACCAGGAAGTGCCGGGGGGAAGACTTTGTGTGGCACCCGGAGAGCTGCCAGGAAGACAGCCGATACTTCCGCCACGCTGGGGCGTGGCTAAGGACGGAACACCTGGGGCTCATCCGGGAGCCTTATTTAAGGGGCCGCCTCCCTCCAGTCATTGGTGGAAGTCGGGAGGAAGCGGACTGAGCTGGAGAGCGAGGACAGGAGGCGGCCAGGAAGCAAGGCACAGAACTGTGGGCCCTGGACTTGGGGGAATCAGTGCAGAAGGCACTGGGGTTTTGTGAGTGCACGTGACTGTTTATATTGTTGTATATACTGTAAATAAAAGTGTGTTGGGAAAAATATGTTGTCCGTCTGCGTGTGTCCGGGCCAGCGTTCACAGTGGCGCAGTCGGCAGGATGCTCCGCCTGGTTCAAGGCGGGGACCTGTGTTATTAAATCAAAAATATTCTGTGAACGGCCCGGCGCAGCAGCGGACCCCACACACTGGCCGCGGGAGCGCTGCACAACCCCGTGGGAGCGTTTCGCCCCAGAAACCGCCACCGGACAGCGGAATTGCTTTCCCCGGGTGCGGAGGAGGACCCGACATTGCCGGAGCGCAGCGGGCTCCGAAAGTCGCGCTGTCGGGACGGACAGCCAGGCCGGCGTCGCTACGCAAAAGGCCACACCGAGGCGGGGGCCTCGGCATGACGGGATCCTGGAGGTGAGTGCCCTGCCCTGCAATAATCGGCCCTCCGGGGTCGGTTGTACTTTATTTTCCACAGGCAGGGACGAACCGGATCCGCGTCCGTGGCAGGAGCGCGCCGGGCCGCGGGCTGGCGGCAGCGCGGCGATGGCAGCAGCAGAGAAGGCTGCGGAGTCGGAGCCGCTGCGGCTCGAGGAATCGCCGCAGCCACAACGTGGCGAAAGGCACGTCTCCGCACTCGGAGCAGGGAGGCAAGATGGCGCGGGCGGAGGTCCCGCCGCTGACAGGCACGGGATTAGCCGGTGTGTCTTGCGTGCCCGCCGATGATTGGATAGAGGCGGGCCCAAGGAATGCCAGTCTCGTGTCGGAGAAGGACCCGATTGGGCCAGAGGGAGTGGCCCAGAGGAGGCAGGCGTCGCGTGGAGCCGATCGACAGGTAAGCTCACCGACGTCTGTCTCTCTCTCTCCACCAGCGACTCGGCGCGTCTCGGAGGAATCCCTTCGGCCCGTCGGCCCGACGTTTGAGGAATTGCTGCGTGTTCTCGCCGCTCAGTGTGAGCAGCTGATGGAGATGGCGGTCGCGTCGAGAGAGACACCGCGTGAGACGGAGGATCAGCGCGGCGCTGGAACCGGAGGCAGGCAGAACACGGCGGGAGTGGTGAGTGTTGCCGTTCCCGTAGAGCAAGTGGGGGTTCGCGAACATGGCGTGACCGATTACGGGACGACCGGCTCCGAGTAGGCGACCTCCCAACAGCGGATGCGGCGGTGCAGACAGCTAGCGAGGCTGGGAGATCGAACACGCAAGGGCTGGTAGGATCGGGGCTGCTGAGTGCCCTGGGTCCTGGCGCCTGCGCTTCAAGCCTGCAGCTGTCTCCTGTCGCTCTGCCTGGACGCAGACGGGCTGGATTTGAGCTTTGCTGTGCTCAGACCCAGACCGTCAGCGCGTCAAGAAAGAAGGAGGAACCGAAGGGTGAATGCCGGTTCCTCCGATAGGAGAGGACGCGCGCTGGGTGCGCAGCGTCCAGAAGAAGGCCGTCCTCTGGATGGAGAGAGGAGATCCCTGGGCGGCTGGGCGAGCTGCCTGCGAGAGCGGTGCCGAGGCCGACGAGCGGACGGGCATGGAACCTGCGGCGGAGGACTTCAGCAGGCAAGTTGGGGGCTGTCGGAGGGGGGCAGGAGCATGGTCGGTGGGAGACCGGCGGGCTCGGGTGAGTGTCCTGGCTGTGCTTCTGGCCCTCTGTTCCTTTATTTTACAGGCCCTAAGCCCCGGCGAGCGCTGAGGCCGACGTCGACAGGGACCTGCCCTCCTGGAACGGGCCGCTCCGCGGGAGTGCTCCACGCCGGGAGGCCTACAGTGACCCCGCTGGGGGGAACAGCGGGGGCGAGAGCGGCGCAGACCACAGGGGCGTTGCGCTGGCGAGGGTGCGAAGACAGATGTCCCAGGGTGCCGTGTTGGACCCTGGGGACATAGTAGGACCCTCGCTGGGGACCTGCTGCCCTTTCGGGTTGTGCCGTTCGGACCCACGTGTCCTCGCTGGAGCCCGGCCGGGACGCCTTGGAGGACCGGAGGAGGGTGAGTGCCTCCTCCAGACAGAGTGGGGGCGTCCGTCCTGGTTAGGCAGGGGCCTCGGGTACAGGGCTTTGAAGCCCAGCCCTGTAGGGACCCGTGGCCACCGCCAGGCGGCGCCCCGTAGCCTAATTATCCCGGGAGCCCGGCACTTCCACCACACCAGGAAGTGCCGGGGAAGACTTTGTGTGGCACCCGGAGAGCTGCCAGGAAGACAGCCGATACTTCCGCCACGCTGGGGCGTGGCTAATGACGGAACACCTGGGGCTCATCCGGGAGCCTTATTTAAGGGGCCGCCTCCCTCCAGTCATTGGTGGAAGTCGGGAGGAAGCGGACTGAGCTGGAGAGCGAGGACAGGAGGCGGCCAGGAAGCAAGGCACAGAACTGTGGGCCCTGGACTTGGGGGAATCAGTGCAGAAGGCACTGGGGTTTTGTGAGTGCACGTGACTGTTTATATTGTTGTATATACTGTAAATAAAAGTGTGTTGGGAAAAATATGTTGTCCGTCTGCGTGTGTCCGGGCCAGCGTTCACAAAGGTCATGCCATAGCATCTCAATTGGATTCAGGTCAGGACTTTGACTAGGCCACTCCAAAGTCTTCATTTTGTTTTTCTTCAGCCATTCAGAGGTGGATTTGCTGGTGTGTTTTGGGTCATTGTCCTGTTGCAGCACCCAAGATCGCTTCAGCTTGAGTTGACGAACAGATGGCCGGACATTCTCCTTCAGGATTTTTTGGTAGACAGTAGAATTCATAGTTCCATCTATCACAGCAAGCCTTCCAGGTCCTGAAGCAGCAAAACAACCCCAGACCATCACACTACCACCACCATATTTTACTGTTGGTATGATGTTCTTTTTCTGAAATGCTGTGTTCCTTTTACGCCAGATGTAACGGGACATTTGCCTTCCAAAAAGTTCAACTTTTGTCTCATCAGTCCACAAGGTATTTTCCCAAAAGTCTTGGCAATCATTGAGATGTTTCTTAGCAAAAATGAGACGAGCCCTAATGTTCTTTTTGCTTAACAGTGGTTTGCGTCTTGGAAATCTGCCTTGCAGGCCGTTTTTGCCCAGTCTCTTTCTTATGGTGGAGTCGTGAACACTGACCTTAATTGAGGCAAGTGAGGCCTGCAGTTCTTTAGACGTTGTCCTGGGGTCTTTGTGACCTCTCGGATGAGTCGTCTCTGCGCTCTTGGGGTAATTTTGGTCGGCCGGCCACTCCTGGGAAGGTTCACCACTGTTCCATGTTTTTGCCATTTGTGGATAATGGCTCTCACTGTGGTTCGCTGGAGTCCCAAAGCTTTAGAAATGGCTTTATAACCTTTACCAGACTGATAGATCTCAATTACTTCTGTTCTCATTTGTTCCTGAATTTCTTTGGATCTTGGCATGATGTCTAGCTTTTGAGGTGCTTTTGGTCTACTTCTCTGTGTCAGGCAGCTCCTATTTAAGTGATTTCTTGATTGAAACAGGTGTGGCAGTAATCAGGCCTGGGGGTGGCTATGGAAATTGAACTCAGGTGTGATACACCACAGTTAGGTGATTTTTTAACAAGGGGGCAATTACTTTTTCACACAGGGCCATGTAGGTTTGGATTTTTTCTCCTAAATAATAAAACCATCATTTAAAAACTGCATTTTGTGTTTACTTGTGTTATATTTGACTAACGGTTAAATGTGTTTGATGATCAGAAATATTTTGTGTGACAAACATGCAAAAGAATAAGAAATCAGGAAGGGGGCAAATAGTTTTTCACACCACTGTAGGTGCATAGGTGCCGTCTTTGGGGGAGCAAAGGGGCAGTTGTCACTCCCAAACTTGGGGCAGTGCTTTTACCCGACAGTAAGCATGAATTGAGAAGCAGATGTCTGCTGTGTTTGAGTCCACATGTTGCTACAGGCTACTAAAGCTACATTCAGGCTGCAGGTAAAAGTGGCTCAATTACAATTTTTGGCTTGTATTCTATATCTTTTTGTTTGACAGTTCAAATTAATTTTGCATTGATTCAAATCTAATATCAATCCTGAATCAGCAAAATGAATAAAATGCAATGAAAGCATCGGACAGATGCAACGTTATAGAAAACCATGAATACCAGCTTCAAGCAGACTGCCAGTTAGTTAAAGTGTTGGGCGGATGTGAATGTTTCAGCTCCTGATGGCCGGAGATTTAAAGACACTCTGAGTGAAATCGTCACTGCAGATCTGCATGTGAAATGAGGCTGAGGATCTGAGGATTATTGTGTTATGTTTCAACCATGTTTAAATTCTTTGTCTTTTTTGTTCATGTTTTATGCTTTAAATATTATCACTTATGTTATTTACATTTATTATTTGTATTGTTATCGCTATAAGTATGTACTTTTTTGCCAGTTGTGATTACTGTTTAGTTTCTGTGTATGTTCTGTCTTGTTTCTTGTGTTTTTTTTTTTTTTTTGGATGATTCCACAAGAGATTAAAGCTATAATAATATTTAAAGTATAAAACATGAACAAAAAAGACACAAAAAAGAAATTTAAACATAATCCTGAGAGGGCTCTGGCTTAAATATAACATATTGCGAGTGAAAAGGACCAGGATTTGGATACAGAATTCTGATATACCGTGAAAACGAAAGTGCTCGTAATCCGAAAGACTTCTGAATGGGGCAACCAATGCAGAAGGACAAACGCAAGAATCAGAAGTTGAGATTAAAAATCTAACGCTCTTCTTTCCTGTTGGAAGACTGTAACTGTCGCTAAGGATTTGTCTTGTTCATTAAACTGTGGGACTCCGCTACACCGAACTGCCACCATGTTTACAGTGTCACATTTGCCATGACTGCCATGGTCACATGACAGGACTCCTATTATTTGTTATGATTCGTTATGTGTCGCATATCGAAAATTAAAATAAACTATTTTAAAGATCAAATCAAAACCCGTTAAAATAGATTCTCAAATATAAAAAACTCAAAATAACCCAAAATACACACATACAGTTATGTGTAATTGTGACACTATTGACATGAGAAAGTAGCCCCTCGGCATGAAAAATTGGTGCATTTCAGAAAACGCCTAGCAATTGGGCTGTACTGGCAGGATTTCTTTCATTTTTGCATTTCACTTTTTTTCTAGAAAGATCAAATCTTTTTATATACAGGACCTGTGGCAGCCAAACATGCCCAAGCCATAACAGCCACACCACCAAGTTTAACAGAAGAGTCGGTCTGCTTTGGACCTTAGGCATTTCCTTTTTGTCGCCACTCGTCTGTCTCGTCTGCCCACAAGTCCTTTTTACTGAATTCTGCTTTTAAGTCCTTTTTTGCAAACTGTAATCTGGCCATCCTGTTTTGGTGGCTAACTAGTAGTTTGAACTTACGGTGAGGCCTCTGTATTTCCATTCATGAAGTCTTCTGCTGATAGTTGTCTCAGACACACACACACACACATCGGCCCCCTGAAGAATGTTTCTGATCTGTCGGATAGGAGTTTTGGGGCTTTTACTTTACTACAGTGAGGATTTTCCTGCTGTCATCATCAGTGGAGGTCTTACTTGGCCTACCAGTCCCTTTGTGATTACTCAGCTCATCAGTGAGTTCTTTGTTCTTAATGATATTCCAGACAGTCGATTTAGATAATCCTAAGGTTTTACTGGTGTATCTAATGGTTTTATTCTTGTTTTTCTGTCTCATAATGACTTCTTTGATTTTCATTGACACAGCTCTTGTCCTCATGTTAAACAATGGCAACTAAAGACCCTAATAGGTAGAAGCAAGCCGAGGGATCTTATGAAGCAACGAAACACACCTGAGGAATCATAAAACACCTGTGATGCCATAAAATGGGGGACAATGTGTATAAAGAGTGTTTTCATTTTAAGGTGGGACCGAAATATACGTAAATCCCCTTAAATGAAAGTATGCAATGTGCATTTTAATCACATCTGAATTGTCTGATTTGTAATTTTAAACTCTACAACAGGATGTACGAATAAGAAAAACGTGT
The DNA here is from genome assembly GCF_016835505.1 of Polypterus senegalus. NCBI lineage: Eukaryota > Metazoa > Chordata > Cladistia > Polypteriformes > Polypteridae > Polypterus > Polypterus senegalus. The sequence goes on along the minus strand of NC_053167.1, from coordinate 428,099 downwards.
CTTTGCCCCAAACATTATGGAGCACACCCTAGATAAAGAATAATAGTTGCGTTCCGTCAGATCTCTCACTCAGGTTTAGCTCTTGGCACACGCTACTTCATTTGTGGTGATTGTTTGGTTCGTTTCTATTCCATCTGATAGATAGATAGATAGATAGATAGATAGATAGATAGATAGATAGATAGATAGATAGATAGATAGATAGATAGATAGATAGATAGATAGATAGATAGATAGATAGATAGATAGATAGATAGATACTTTATTAATCCTAAGGGGAAATTCACATAATCCAGCAGCAGTATACTGATACAAAGAAACAATATTAAATTAAATAGTAATAAAAATGAAAAAAATGTTAGCATTTACTCCCCCGGGTGGAATTGAAGAGTCACATAGTGTGGTGGAGGAACGATCTCCTCAGTCTGTCAGTGGAGCAGGACAATGACAAAAGTCTGTCACTGAAGCTACTCCTCTGTCTGGAGATGACACTGTTAAGTGGATGCAGTGGATTCTTCATGATTGACAGGAGTTTGCTTAATGCCCGTCACTCTGCCACAGATGTTAAACTGTCCAACTTTACTCTTACAATAGAGCCTGCCTTCTTAACAAGTTTGTCCAGGCGTGAGGCGTCTTTCATCTTTATGCTGCCACTCCAGCACACCACCGCGTAGAAGAGGGCACTCGCCACAACTGTCTGGTAGGACATCTGCAGCATCTTACTGCAGATGTTGAAGGATGCCAACCTTCTCAGAAAGTATAGTCTGCTCTGACCTTTCTTACATAGAGCATCAGTATTGGCAGTTCAGTCCAATTTGTCATCCAGCTTCACTCCCAGATATTTATAGGTCTGCACCCTCTGCACACAGTCACCTCTGATGATCACAGGGTCCATGAGGGGCCTGGGCCTCCTAAAATCCACCACCAGCTCCTTGGTCTTGCTGGTGTTAAGGTGTAAGTGGTTTGAGTCGCACCATTTAACAAAGTCTTTGATTAGCTTCCTGTACTTCTCCTCCTGCCCATTCCTGATGCAGCCCACAATAGCAGTGTCATCAGCAAACTTTTGCACGTTGCAGGACTCCGAGTCATATTGGAAGTCCAATGTATATAGGCTGAACAGGACTGGAGAAAGTACAGTCCCCTGCGGCGCCCCTGTATTGCTGACCACAATGTCAGACCTGCAGTTCCCAAGACGCACATATTGAGGTCTGTCTGTAAGATAGTCCACAATCCATGCCACAAGGTGTGAGTCTACTCCCATCTCAGTCAGCTTGTCTTTAAGGAGCAGAGGTTGGATGGTGTTGAAGGCGCTAGAGAAGTCCAAAAACATAATTCTTACAGCACCACTGCCTCTGTCCAGATGGGAGAGGGATCGGTGAAGCATCTGTTCAGCGTCCTCCGGTTACAGTGGGTGCTGGTGGTGTTCACAACGTTCACATAGGTATTTATTACTTTATAGAGCTTTTTTATTGATTAAACATGTTTATTGCTGGGTTTGTGAAAAAAATAAACCAATATGACTTATAAGTGCTCAGAATTATTATAATGCTTCATTGAAGAATATTTATTTTAACAGTTTAATCTTCTAAAATTAGAAGCGTACTTAAAAACAAAACCAAACAGGATTGTTACGCCTATTTCCACTTTTATTTGAATACAAATGCAAATACTTTTGAATGTGTCAAAAAATACACATACAGATAAATAATAGGCTCTCTGCACCTCCCTACAGCAAACCTTTAATGCGAGCTTTAATGGAAGCCCATTTTAGAAATGCTTATAGTTGGAGTTAAATCAGCCTTTAGCAATGCAGTCAAAGCCAAGAGCTGCAGTCCTATTGCCATGCTAGTTGTTTAATTGTACTTTACTGCTTTGTATGCCAGTACCATGCCAGTTTAAGATTTATTGTTATTATTACCGTTGTTGTTATTATTATACTATTATTATTATTATTATTATTATTATTATTTATGCTGTAGCCTATAATTTTTGGCACCCAAAATGTTTATGACAACTTGGCAAGCATATGTAGGAGGAACCCGAAGACGTTTCAAATCCCACATAGACACGGAGAGAAAGGGCAGACTTTGTGCTGACAGCGACCTGGCCAAGAATCAAACCCTGGTCCCAGGAGGCATGGCGGCAGCAGCAGCATTGTGCGTATTATTAGCTTGTTAATTGCTTCATCTATTTGGGCTGTTTAATTATTTAATTTGCCCTCGATTTGTTCCGGACATATTAAAATTTTAAGAGACAAAGATTGCCTTGATGCTTTTTTTTTTTCATGAGTATATTATGGGAAGTCTGGCATTCAGCTGAAGAGTTTAATTTTATATTGATCCATTTAGTGTACGTTGAGCATTTTACGGAGTAATCAAGAGGAAAGGGGCAGCCTCTATTGTCACTTTAAAATTAGTTCAATAACAAAACAGCAAATTGGTTGCAAGTGATATGGCTAGCTCATTTTAGTGCTTACAAAGGTCAGCATTATGAAAAAGAAAAAGGACATTATTTTATTGTATTAAGCATTTTACCGGTAAGCTGTTAGACACCTGTTAGCCTGGGGGATGCCAATTAAATATAAGTGATGGTGAATTTCATATCACAGCTTTACTTGCTGCTTTTGGCCTGTTGCATTAATTAGTTAAATGCACCAGATGAAACATAACGATGTTCAATTCAAGTTTCGGCTGGCACTGTGAAGCCTAATGGCTAAAGCCATAGAGGTAGTGGCTAAGACTCGACTCACACCTCTGCATTTGTCTGCAGTATTTTTGCAGCAGCAGCATAATGCAGGCTGTAACAGTTGATACATGGAATATCAGTCTTTGTCTCCTTGTACCTTTCAAGATTTTCTGCTAAATATTAAAATGGAGTATGTTGGAGTGCGCTCTTAAGAATGCAAGCCTAAGAACTGGGTGGGCACGGGAAGATGGCTTTGAGGGCCAGAAGGAACTAAAGGAGGACAGACTAAGTAGGGAGGAAGGGGTTAAAGGGCAGTAGCGGAACAAAGAGCGATAAAGGAACAAAGAAAAAGCAATGCTAATAGCCTCAGAGGAAAGTGCATTGAGACCACCTTGAAAAGGAAGAAACTACCCCACCTACAGGAAGCCAGCAAAAATACAGAAGAGTTGCAAAAGTGCTGCTGGATTTGGAAGAGGGTCTTTCTGGCCTGAAAATAGCAATGGTAGGGGGGTGGTTTCTCTTGATATTTGAGAGCTTTTGCTTGGTTATCCCTCTGATTTTATATATATATATATATATATATTTAACAGATTTACAGACTTTCAAACCCGTGGCACTTTTTGCTTTTTTTGTAGAATTGTGTTGTATGTTGTCCGTGTGTGGCTGGGTGCACTGCAGTGTGGTGGTTGTGTAATGTAATATAGCTGTAGTAGTTTTGATTTTAAAAAAATACATTCTTCTATTTGCTTTAATTACTTCTTTAGGTGTGTTCTACATTTCTGACAATAGGTAGTAGTGAAAACCACCCATGGATCAGTGATTTTTTTTTTCCCAGCTACTCGGAGGATCAGTAGATTATAATCATAATGTCCATCCATCCATTATCCAACCCGCTATATCCTAACCACAGGGTCACGGGGGTCTGCTGATCTCAGCCAACACAGGGCGCAAGGCAGGAAACAAACCCCAGGTAGGGCGCCAGCTCACAGCACAAACACCCACAAACCAAGAGCACACTAGGGACAATTTAGAATCGCCAATGCACCTAACCTGCATGTCTTTGAACTGTGGGAGGAAACCCACGCAGACACGGGGAGAACATGCAAACTCCACGCAGGGAGGACCCGGGAAGCAAAGCCACTGTGCCACCGTGCCACCCTAATTATAACCTCTTTTGAAATGTAACTTGAGTAGGGCACAAGGTAATCCTCACCACATCAGTAAATCTCCATTCTTTTTCTTGGATTTCCATTGAGGAATATGCAGTAACATTCATCGTAGTATTCATCATGTAGTAGCATTATTAAGAATTTATTTTAGTTACCTTTTTTCCCATTATTAGGACATTAAAGGTATTCAGGTGATAAATATATATTAAGTAGGTCAGTGGTTCGGTGTGCGAAGTAACTAAAAAGGGGGCGCGAAGATGTGAAAAAAGTATGAAAAAAACATCTGTTGAAACCAAAACAAATTAACTTAAACTACATTCTGGTACTAGAACAATAAATATAGAGTTAGATAAATGTCGATAAAAATGAAGTAGATATAATAAAATGTGCATCTACGTTTCAAAAAAATGTTAGGGGGGGCGCAATTAAAACTGTTATGAAAACTCGGGTCGCAAATACTTAAAGGTTGAGAAACGCTGAAGTAGGTCATACAGATGTATTTATAGGCTTTGTAGGCTATGGATTGACTAGGTGAGAACTTTGTGTCATGTTTGTTAAGGGTTAAGAATACGACTGAACTGACTTGCATGGCAGCAGCTGCTCAGCACACATGCACACCTTGTTGCACAAGCACCAAATCAAATGGTGACCACTGGCAGATTTAAATGTCAGAAACACGGTGTGGACCTAAACAGTTTACAGTAATTCCATAAAAGGAGAAGAGTGTGTCATCTCAGGATATGAACCGCTTTAGACCAAATTTATTAAGACCAATCAATGAGCTGAGTAACAGCAGGAAGAACACAGACATCTCAATGCCACGAGTCACCTGAGCTACAGCAGCATAACCGTAAGAGCTGAGATCCACCTAAACTCTGTTGCATATTGGGTTCTTCTTTCAATTCTGCCTGTGAGATTTGATAAGTATCTAGGTTGTATGGTGGGATTGTCACACTCATTTGTTTTGCTTCTGTTTTTGGCATGTTAAGAAACTATATTGTCTGAATAAAGTATCTAAACCTGCTCTCCTACCTTCTCTTTCACTCTATTTTGCCAATCCGAAGATAGGTAAAAGGACGGATGCCTCTTATGAAGAAGAGTCACAATAGCAATTAGTCAGGGGTAGGACCGTGAGAATTTTGAATGTCTAGGATTAGGAGATGGGACATACTCAAAAAGTTGAGCTGAAGTCTGTACCAAAATTCTAACTGTTCTGTCGAGAAGATTAAAAAGCTAATCAAAAAGCAATAGCAAGTTCGTTAAGCAGGAAAAGTTTTAGTCACAAGAATAACACACTAACATTATTTTTATCCTAATTTCGGATGCTCCGGATGTATTTGCCGTTGCTCCGATGACATCATGCGCTATGCATAACCGTGTGGTTGTGAGTAAGACTGCTAAAGCAATAACCTATACAATCGCTTGCATCACTCGCACATGTGCAGTGTGCTGTTATTGTTATTCATTATTATTATTATTATTATTCCAAAATGGCAGTGCTTATTTGTTCTGTAAAAGAATAAAGACATTCGTTCATCTTTTTTAAAATTGTTTGTAGACAAATTTCAAAAATGACTTAGGTTGAAAGAACAAACTCCACGTATTAAGTCTACCAAACTCTATAGAGAAGCCAAAATGTAAATCACTTGAGGAATGAAGTGAATTGCAACTGTAGGCTGTGTCTCTTTTCAGATATGTAAATGCAGGAATAGAGTATAGATGTCAAGAAGAGTCTGCACATCCAAGAAAGGGGTTTTATATTTTGAGAGTAGTTACTCCAAACCCTTTACACAATAAAACACCTTTATTCATATCACTGCATATAACTTCCTGTCTTTTCTCTTTAAACACTTCAATCTAGTCAGCGCATAAATGCTTTGTGCTCCTTTTTGCCTCTTTTTCTAATGAAGTCTTGCTTGCTTTTTTAAAGATTACTTGTGTCATCTAACTTGAGGTTCTCTCAATAGTGGTATTTTTGTATATTTTGATGGACATTTTAAAGTATTTTGAGCTTTTACAGGCAGGACCCCTTTTTAGCCCTGGCGTACCTTTAGTTTTGGGTCCTGACCACCTATGGTAATGTCATACTTGGGTAAAGTAATGAAGGTCCTGGCTTGCTTTGTGGAAGTTTCTAAAATGCCTCAAACTCTTTTTGACTCCTAAATGCAACACATTAAAGGTCATTAGTCATAATCAAGCTTTATTGAGTTATGGGTGTGATAACACCACTAACTTTTACATTCTGATGTCAAGTAGGCAAGCTTGTGAATACTAATGCCTTGAGAAAGAAAAACCATGCAGTGACTGTGCACCCTGCCCTCCACTAATGAAATTGAAATATTTAGTTTGTAAACTGTGGGACCAAGACTTTAACTATACAGTCCATAAGGGAAAAACTAGCATTACCTTTAATTGTGTTTATTTAATAAATGACATTATGGCCTGGATGCTGCAGTATAGGTTTATGCATATCTCTCTGTTATAAAGAAAAATCTTGGAATGCTTGGAAGGAGACGAGACATGATTTTCTCTGAGACACTTTAACGTCCTGCAAAACAGGGCAGTGAGACAAAAGGACAGCTGCTGTACAGGCTTTTAAATGATCGAAGCGCTGCGCAATTGCAGATCATGCAGCACGGCTGCAGCAAGCCAGCAGCTGATCCGACTGCATCTCCTTAATGTGCATTCAGCTCCCCTCTTCACAATGCGAGTGGCAGATACAGTATGCGAAGTGACTGGCACGCAGCGTGTCTCGCAAGGGGGTGGATGATCGAAGCGAGCAGGGGCAAAACCCCCTACTATGATAAATAATGAACTCTATCAAAACTCATAAAAATGTAAAAAAAAGCATTAGAAAGCAACAGTTTCGTTATCAAAAATAACTGTCCAAAATGTAAAGAAACTGTTAATTGCTTTATTTTCACCAGCAATGTGACTAAAAGTTTCCATTTCAGTGATTGTCCTTGAAGGGTGATAGATAGATGGATAGATAGATAGATAGATAGATAGATAGATAGATAGATAGATAGATAGATAGATAGATAGATAGATAGATAGATAGATAGATAGATACTTTATTAATCCCAAAGGGAAATTCACAATGACACAGGCTTAAAGGAACACAGGCCACTAATATAACTTGTTTCTTTGCACTGTCCAGTCTTGTTGCACACCACACATTTTGAATTTGATGGTTGTATGCGCTCAGTGAGCAGTCCATGTACTGCTGTTTTGACAGTCATGACAAGTCGGACACCTTGTGAGGAAGAAATGCCTTCAGGACAACTGTCCACACATCTGCCAGAGCCTACAGGCTCCACATCATCCATTTGATTGTTCCTGTCTCATACACTGTCATCATCACCATCAAAATATTAATTTTGCAAAAAATCTGGCTGTTTCAAAACATCACCAGCTTTATACCTTTTTCACAACAGCATATCTATGGACTGTATATTTAGAACACTTGTTTCTGCAAAGTGTTGCGTTTAAAAAAAATCTATAGCTGTCCACTAGATGGCAGACATGGCAGTACAGCTCACCAGCAAGTTGGCTGCGTTAATAGTGCATAATGATATACAAGTTATATCGTACGTGGTGCTTTGACAGGCTCAATGGGATATGACTCGTACCTTGCGTTCAAAGTGTTAAATTTAGCAGAAAGTTGGAGAAGCAATATGCAAGCATGGGACTAGTGACTCGTATGACATCATGAAGCTAATTTCCTGCATGAAACAGAGAGATGGGCCACAAGGGGCAGGAGTCATCAATTCTTCTTTTGAACAAGCAGCTAAATAAACTAACAGGAATAATTATATGTTTAATAGAATGTTGCATTCTGGGACACATTCATGCAGATAGATGAGAATTCTGGGAAATGCAAATGTTAAGTTATTCCTTATTAGAATGTGCAAGTTTAAGGTCAGGTAAACTAACCAGTGTGTATATGCTTGTAAGACGATGTGAAACATTGGCTTTTGGGGACTTTGTTGTGTCAGAATCAGAATCACTTTACTGCTAGCATGTGAAACACACCAGAAATATGAGATACAAGACATTACCAGCTCAAGACAATACAATTTCAATCCACCCTTAACCTGACACTGTGCAAACCACTATATAATGCAACAATTTCTAGAACAAAACATTTACAGACTTCAATAGTTAACTCAAATAGATAGAACTAAAAACTTCTGAATAAACAAACAACACAGTTACCAGTTATATGTTGCAATTAACAGTTAAGAGTAACCCTATGTCAATTTATTTAGGATCTGAATAATTTGAGCAAAGATGTCGCAGAGATGGCATGTAGTTCGTGTCACAATAGACCCGCATCTCCTTTGTGATGAGAATTTAATGAACAGATGGCTGCTTGTCAGCAGTCTTTCCTGCTCTCTTATTCGCTCTGGCGATGAAGAGATGTTTTAATGTTGGGAGACGACAGCCAATGATTTTCTCAGCTGAACAAATCACTTGCTGCAGACAAGTCTTAGAAAGAGAGGAGGGAGAAGGAAACTAAACTGTGATGGAGGAGGTCACAACTCTTTCAATGATGGCTGAGTAAAAATTTAACAATATACACCTTGATATGCCAAGCTTCTTAAGCTGGCAATGGAGGTGATGTTCATGTCCCATTTTAATGTATTAGTGAAAGAAGGACTTTAAATGACTGAACCACAGGAACAGTCTGGCCATTAATTTGCAAAAGTGAACAGTTAGTGACTTCTCGGTGGAAATCAATCCTCATTTCAACTGTCTTAATAGCATTGAGCTCCAAGTTGTTACAAAAACAATATTCTACAAGACGGCCCACCTCTTTTTGATAGTTAGACACATCTCATTATTGGAAATGAGATCCACTACAGTTGTGTCATCTGCAAACTTTAGAATTTTTACAGATTTATCCATGTGTCTTCAGTCATTTGTATAAAGTGAAAACAGGAGTGGTAAATAAACTCACCTTTGGGGGAACCCTATGCTAATTGACATTGGATCCGTCATATAAGGGCCCAGTCTCTCAAACCACTTCCTACCTGTCAAGAAAGTCATAATCCACTTGCAGACCCCATAGGGTACAACTAACTGGATTAGTTTACTCTGAATCAACTCCAGAATTATTGAACGCTGAGCAGTACTCCATAACCAATACCTTCACATAGGTGTTAGGTACTGAAGAATATAGTGGAGGTATAAATTAACTGCAATGATTTACCCTCTATACGAACTGAAGTGAATCAAGGAGAGGATCAGTGGTGGACTTTTCATAATTACCAAGGTCAAAGCAACTGGCCTATAGTCATTAAGTTCAGTTTAACTTGTATGTCAAAACTAAATTAGTATTACCTTCAGGCTGACAGATAGCAAGACAAAAGATTTTTTTTTACTGATACTAGGGGGCTTCAACCCCTGCTTGCTTCGCTCGCTAACCGCACTGCCTGTGCTACATGCCAGCAACTTCTCGTCTCTGCCACTGGTGTATGTGAATTTCACTTTCACCAAACAACAAAACTTGTAATTCTCGTGGATAGGCCTCTTCATTGGGAAGAAACAAGTCTCTGACTCAAAGTTTAAATCCAAACAATATATTCAATCTCTTTTTGCTGTTCCATTATTTCACCGAGTAATAATTTCCGTTTGTTTGAGCTAATGCGATCTTTACCATCATTTTTTTGAGACTTTTGATTTTTTCATACTTCCATTATCTCTAATCTGCTCTGCATGTGTATCGCGCCAACATTTTTGAGTTCTTTACGATGTTGTACTTTGTCATCTACTCTTTGTCTTTTATTTTCGTCCCTGGGTGTAGTTAAATCTCTTGGCACAAAGTCTCGTCTCACGGGACATGAAAGTGTGTCTCTGAGAAAGTCACATCTAGATTTTTTTTTTTTATTATACTAGAGAGATCATTTACTAAAACTAGCCACACTAAAAGAGAAGTCGTATATATTGGCTCGAGGCAGATGCTATACAGCTTTTGAGAGAGGCAGATGGCATATGATTTTTGATATAGTTGAGGCAAAATGCAGTGTTAGCGTGAGAGACGATAGATTGAGCAAGAGGGGGCATAAGCAGTTTTGAAGATGCAACATAACATCATGTAGTCAGAAGATGAAGGTTCAGCATCACCTCCAAAATGAAAATGAACCCTCTTCTTCAGAGAATAAGAGAAAGGCTGCACAATTGTGCACATACTATTAAAGAATACCATAATTAGATGAAGAAGAATGGGCTTTTTTCATTTACACAGAAAACCCTCTATTGGCTATACAGACATAGATTTGCATCATTCAGATTGTATGTCGTTCTTCTTTTACTTTTGACCTTTCATCACTAGCCTCATGTGACAAGTTAAGTATAGCTGGCTGTGCTAATTCGGCCGAGTTGTGTTTCTTATAAGTGACTCGTATGTCTTCTAGTCTGAGCAGTGCTCATTCGAGTGATTTGTTCGTTTATTGAACTCTTTCAGAGGTGGCATTCTGGGAGCCAAAGTATAGAGGTAATCTGACAGGGGGATTCTCCTGGCCTTTGTTTAGATTACATGTATCTGCACAGCCTTTTTAAAGGTGACTATCTGGAAAAAGAGGATCATGTCTGTGGATCCTGGCAGGAGTGTAGTTCTCTACAGCTAAGAGAGTTTGAAGTTTAGCCCTTTCAGGGGTAGCATTTGAGGAGCTGAAGGATACAGGCATCCTCGCAGGAGTGTGGTTTCATAAGCTTCTGGCTCTTACGAAGGTGTTTTAGAGGAGGTAGCCATCCTCGGTCATTGTTGAGGTATGCTTGCTTTGTATTTGAGGTTATCGAGTGTATTGTGGCAGTGTTTGTCATGACAGTGTGACAGATGAGTGAATAACAAAGAGGTAAGTATGCTGGGGTGTACATGTAAATCAAGGCTAATAATTTAGACATTTCCAGTATTAACTTGTAAACCAATATAAAAAAACCTGTAAAAAAATTTTAATGTATTTTTTCTTACAAAGTTTGAACAGTTTTTTTTTTCTTTTACTCTGTTTGTTGCCCCAACGTAGTCTGGCTATTTTACTTGTACTCAACGGGATGTGCAGTGTGTATAAAGTTACTTTTAATAAGCTATATATAAGCAGTCACTTCTTTTCGATTTGCGTGTACAAGATTTCTCTCTGTTACTCTATGATTCATTTCCCTCAAGTCCAGGCACACGGAACTCCTTACGTACATCAGTACATTGAGAGAGAAAATCAAGAACGGGTCAGGCCTTGAGGGAGGTGCTTTGTTGGCCCATTTTCCTTTCCTTGCTTTAACTTAATTAGATCAATCCTTCTGAAAACAGACACTGTTGACTTATTTTTGGTGTGTGTGCTTTATTTTTGGTGCTGTTTACAGAAATGTAATGTCTTTGCACAGTCTGTGTACAGTTTCATACTGTAAAAAGTGTATGGAATTATGTATTGTAATGTTTTTAAATAAGCAGCCAAATAGTATAAAGGATTTTCAAATTTTCAGCTGGGTAATTTCATCACTTTCATATTGAATTGTCAGTGAAAGCTTAAAGCTGTCCAGATGGTACAGTGGGTTCCTTTGGATTCCCCTCCTTCAGCACTTTCTGGTATTGGAGATGTGGACGTGTTTACCTTTGGCCCATTGGTGCACTGGGTAGTGCTACTGTCTCAAAGTTTAAATCTCAACTTGATTATTGTCACAGTGGATTTTTCTCTGACGTCCCATAGACACAACGGTTAGCTTCATTGATATATTTCAGCGGTTCTCAAACTTTCGTATTTCGTGCCCCCACTTTCTACCTGGACTAATTCTGCGCCCCCTGCATAATATAAAATAGACGAGAATAACCCATAATACAACTAACAAAGGTACGATAGATAGATAGATAGATAGATAGATAGATAGATAGATAGATAGATAGATAGATAGATAGATAGATAGATAGATAGATAGATAGATAGATACTTTATTAATCCCAAGGATACTCATGTGGTGTCACGGTATCCTATCATTTTTACTTCCATAAGATTTGCATGTGTTTGGCTAACTTCGATGAAATATTTGCAATTTATGGTTCTAATCCCAAAAACTAAAAATAAATTATTCATTCTTATTCAATTATTTTTATGTAAAAAAATTATTAAATATGTTTTAATTTTTTAAAATCTCGTAAACAAGGACACCGATGAAGTCAATCTGTGTGAGACGAATGTATTTTCGTCCTACAAATATTATACCGCTGTTAGTTGTATCATGAAAATAACCCAATGCGCAGTAAATCATATGTGGCAATATTGGCTACGCTGCCAATGTGGTGCAGTCGCACCGCATTATCATCTGATCTACTGTTACCCGAATGTTCGCAACAGATACCGATACATCTCGAACTTTCTGGTTTGAATATACACGACTATAAAAGCAGCAGCAGCTCATCATAGACACAAACCAAATAGAAAAGGAGCTCAGAGTGTCTCGATATCTCGAATATCAAACCAAACCTGGACAGGCTGTGTACTTTTAAAGCAGACACATATTAGTCATTAGGTCTATGCCTTAGAAATTTTTTATTTTAATTTTAGTTATAATGCATTCGTTGTGATTATATGCTTGTAAATTTAAATTTGACATAAAAATGTAAAAAATTAATTTTGATGCCTTGTTCATTTATTCGACGCCCCCCACAGTTTGAGATCCGCTAATATATTTGGTCTGACCTGTTAAGAGGGTGTTTTCTCCAGTGCACGTGTGCCTTGTTCATAGTGAATTTCCAGTGTACTCCTCATGCTGCTGGATGAGGTCTATTGGTCATCAGCCAGACATAGTCAGGCAAGTTTCAGAAAATTGATTAAAGGATAGATACGAGAGATATTTAAAAAAGTTTCACACTATTTTTTAACTCTACTTATTAAGAATTTCAAAAACAATTTACATCACTTTTCTACATAGTCACCTTCGTTTGCGATGCGATGTTCCCAGAATCGTACCAACTTTTTAATGCCCAATTACTACTCCTCACGCCTTCACCGTTTCCAACGAAAATATGAAAGTCCAGAAACTTTTTGAACGCCCCTCGTACATTTATATTATTACAATAAAACCAAAATATAATGAAGCTCCGTAGAATCATCTGGAGGGCTACTTGTCACCAGTGTTACGTTGCTGAGGGCCTCGCCATTTCACGTCATCACATAGAGTGGTTGGCTGTGAACTCAGGGCCTCCAAGTCACGAGTTAGTAAGGTGCAGCTTCTCCAATCGCACTAAAGCAGAACTCCCTCAGCCCAACGCCCAATTGGGTTTCTGACTGCAAGGGTGCTTCTTACATAGCAGCAGGGTCTCACTCTTCCTCTCAGCCTCTGTTGCCCATGTCCTTTCCGTTACATTTTCTCTCTCCGCTGAGTGAATTGCCAGTCATGGCATGTCTCTACTCAAGAATTTGCTCAAGGTGACACTCCATCTCAGCTTACTCATCCTCTCTTTGACAGAAGCAGCGTAATGTATACTCTCGCCTCTGGATTACAGAACAGCATTCTCGACCAGCTGTGCTGAAGCAAAATTCCCTCAGCCCGGTGGCCAATTAGGCTTCGATGTGCAAGGCTGCCTCTGGTGCAACAGAAGGTTCCCTTTCACAGCCTTGCTTGATTCACCTCTACCTTTATACTAATCCCGTGGCTCAGCACTATGCCATTTTCTCTTCTTCCCCAGTTGCAGAAGGATGAAGTGGTTAGAGCTTAAAGCAGTCCAGATGGCACTGTGTGTTCCTTTGGATTACCCTCCTTCAGCACTTTCTGGTGTTGGAAATGTGGATGTGTTTACCTTTGGCCTTCTTTTTGGTTTCAATGTTGTTTTATCTTGGTAGAGTAATATGTATTGCTCTACTTTCCCCTATTGTATTATTAATATGTAGCCTTAGAATGCCTAATCTCACAGACTTACCACTGTATATAACTTATCCCCACCTTCCCTTCTACAACAACAACAACATTTATTTATATAGCACATTTTCATACAAACAGTAGCTCAAAGTGCTTTACATATTAAAGAATAGAAAAATGAAAGACATAATTATAAAAAAATAAATCAACATTAACATCGAATAAGAGTAAGGTTCAATGGCCAGGGGGGACAGAAAAAACAAAAAAAACTCCAGACGGCTGGAGAAAAAATAAAATCTGTAGGGATTCCAGACCATGAGACCGCCCAGTCCCCTCTGGGCATTCTACCTGACATAAATGAAACAGTCCTCTTTGGATTTAGGGTTCTCACGGAAGGGCTTGATGATGATGATGGTCACGTAGACTTCTTCCTTTTAATCCGTCCATCATTGTTGGAGCATCATGAAGCTTTGAGTAGGTGGAGGTGGCGCAGGCCACCACCACAAAGAAACCGGAAAAAGAAACAGAAAAGAGAGTAGGGGTCAGTACCGATTTTAGAGCCACTATATCTATAACCTCAGGCAATTACATGTAGTAAAAAGACAAGCAGGAGTTAAGTTACACATAAAATAATGTATTACGGATAATATTCATAAATAATAACAAAATGCAAAGTACATTTGAATATTGGCAACCATACAACCTGATAAAATGGTGGTGTGTAATTCAGGTGGCACACAGACTTGCAGTTACTTAAAATGTCTCTAGTTAAGGCATCATTGGTGCTCAGCTTTCAGCCACATGTCTGTTCAAAATGGCTGCTGAGCTGTGCTCTTCATTGTGTTGTCTTCATCATCACAGGTTAGCAAGAGAGATGCTTCTTCATCATATGTTGGTTAGAGAGAGAGATGGTTCTTCATCATACAGTATGTGGGTCAGAGAGAGAGAATGTGGTTGAGTAACCACATTTATAGGTTCTCTCCAATTTCTAGAACCAATAGGACATCATGGTACTTAAAGGCCTTTGAGACAAGCCAATTCCAAACAGCCATATCTCAGACCAATGAGAGAAATAGTACATTTAACACCTCAACCCCCCAAGACCATATGTTAAGCTAACCTGGCTTTGTATGGGGAATGAGACAAAGACTTTAGCAGAGAAATACTCATCAAACTGGTTTAAGACACATCCCCCCAAATCCTGTCATAAAATGACAAAGAGACAGTCGTAAAAAAATGGGGGTGGGGACAAACACGAATACCTCTCACCACTTGGTTTGCCTAAATTATAAATAAAGACATATAAACATTTATCAAGTTATATGCAAAATCCCACATCACAACAAATGTGAAAAACAAATAAAACTGCACACCACTATTAATGCAATAATCTGGCATGTGCACCAATTGACACATCTATTCCTTGCATACCTACAGACAAGCATATGCTTTACTGAAATAAGGATCAGAAATTTGCAAAGTAAGTTTTAGATACCTTAGTGTAAAGACGAGAAGCACAGACTTGAACTGTTAAGTATCGCCAGGGTCACACTGCACCATATCATTCATTACTAAAAGGAAGGAGACATCAAAAGTCGATCAGACTTGGGCTGCATCTCTCTGAAGTACTTGGCTCATTATTAATTCAGGTTCATCACAGACAAATGTATAATGCATAAAACCTCAAATTATTCACAAGTTACCCTCCTGCATTCTGGAGTTGAAAATCAAGTGTGCGTGTGTGTGTTTCGGTGGCCTATGATCAGTGATGTTAGACTTTATTTATTTATTTATTGATTTTAATTGTATTGATTTTATTGAAATCACACAACATTCCATACAAATAGATCAATTTTACAAGAATAGGATTGAAAACAAATCAACCTTGAGAAAGAGAGCATGGCCAACAGAATAAAACTTAAACCTAGTAAAAATGAGTAAATAGATAAATGAATAAGTGAATATAGATAAATAGAGAAGAAAAAGAAAGTGGGGAGAGAATCTGCTTCCTCAGTGCTTTAAAAGCTTATTCTTGAATGTTATTAATTAGATTTCTGCACAGAAAGTAAGAATTTTATTTTTTCCAATTTCAAATAATATATAACATCAGTTACCCACTGACTTAAAAGGGGAAAGTTAGGATTCTTCCAGTTGACCAAGATAAGTCTGCATGCCAATAGTGTAGCAAACGCAATTACAGTTTGTTTGTCCTTCTCCACTTTAAGCCCCTCTGTGAGCCCACCAAACACAGCTCTTACTGGGTTAGGGGGGATTGTGACACCAAGGCTGTCTGAAAGGCATTTAAAAATTTTAGTTCCAGAATTACGTTAATTTGGTGCAGGCCAAGAACATGTGACCCAGTGAGGCTGGAACTTGATTGCAGCGTTCGCAGGTTGGATCTCGCCCTGGAAACATTTTGGACAGTTTTAAGTGAGACAGATGTGCTCGATAAATAATTTTGAGTTGTATAATTGTATGCTTTGCACATATAAAGCTCGAGTGAATTCTCTGCACCTTCCACTCCTTTTCTGAAATGTTGAGTGAGAGATCCTTTTCCCATTGTCCTCTTGGATCTTTGAAAGGGAGGGACTGTAAAATGCTTTTATATATTGCAGAGATGCTATCTAAGTCCTTGAAACTGATCAATATATTTTTCCAGCATAGAGGGAGGTGGGAGGCGAGGAAAATTGGGCAGGTTCTGTTTAACAAAGTTTCTAATTTGAAGATAGTGAAAGAAATGTGTTACTGAAAAGTTAAATTTAGAATGTAATTGTTCGTAGGCTGCAAAGACGTTGTCTATGTACAGATCTCTAAGTGATTTAATCCCAAATGTTTTCCAGACATTAAAAACTGCATATGTTTGCGAGGGTTGAAAAAGGTGGTTCTCATGCAGAGGTGCCACAGATAAAAGCTTCTCTATTTTAAAATACTTCCTACATTGGTTCCATATTTTGAGTGAGTGAAGCACAATTGGGTTGTTAGTATTTTGGCGATAACTTGCATTTATTGGGGCACAAGCCAATGGATATAAAGAAGTACTGCAGGATTTTATTTCTATTGCAAGTGATGTTAGACTTTAAACCACAAATCTCCACCAAAAAGCTCATTATGTAAACTTGAGAATCCAGCTAACTTGCTAGCCCTCCAACTGTAAAAATGTGATGAACCAATCACAATGTAGTTTAATTTTAGAAACTACCACATATAGAAAAAAATAACAAAATGAGATGGTGCGGAGGCTTGATCCTAAATTTTAAAAGTGTGGAGAGAGAAGTTTTGCTTAGTTTAAAAAGATAGAAGAACCAGATAACATTTGTGCTTAACACTAGAATTACCAGAGCCTGCGAAAAAAACTCGTTGATCCAGCCCACCTTAAATCCATTCGCACCTCTCCAACTTAGAACGTGCATGAACTTCTCCCAGTTAATGCCTTGATTGATTATCAGGGAGTGAAGTGGAGTTTTAGAGTGGAAATAATAGATCGTTATTTGGAACACACGCATTTCAGGTGTAAGCACGTTTTTAAAACAGAAACGTTTTTAATAATTTAGTAGTAAATGACAAAATGTAGGTCTTCCATAAAGATTGCTCTGCGAACCCCCTGCAGCCAACCTTTATAGGCAAGCACCTCGCTCTCCACCCTTGCCACCGACAGCCCTCAGCCAGCTCCTGATTTTTGCCTTCTTCCTCTCTGGGGCCTCCTCCATCCTCTCCTCCCATGGAGTTCAACCAGGATGAGGTTTTTTGTGGCCTCTGAACTGATAAGAATGTTGGGTCTCTGTGTGGTCTGCATGATGTGAGATGGTATTCTAAGTTGCTTTTCTAGGTCAACTGACATCACCCAATCCCGTGCTGTGTGTAGTATAAGGACTTAGACAACACTGCATCTTGACTGATGTTGCTATCAGTTTGGGAAGTTTGCACTGGTACAGTGCGTTGCCATACCCACCACACGATGAAACAGCTCGGGATCCTGGTTGGCAACTCCCCAGGCAGACATGTGGTCCAGTCTCACACTCTGGAAATGACCCTCCAACTGCCACAGCCAAGTGTTACGTGGGCGTCCCCTTGGCTGGGACCAGCCACTCAGATCTTCAACAATGAAGATCCTGTGAACTGGATCACCCTCAGGGAATCGCACCCCATGTTTCATAACCGACGCTCCCTCACAATGCAGGTAATGTGACTCATTCGGGACTCCATGAGCAACTGCTCATTCAACACAAAGTCAAACCAATGGTACCCAAGGATTTTCCAAGGAGACACAGTACTGAAGGAGTCCAGTCTTAATCTCAGGTCACTGTATAACGTCCATGTTTCGCAACCATATAGCAAGACAGGAGGCATCTGGACTCTAAAGACTTGGACCTTTGTCCTTTTACAGCGCCACACACCCCTTTCGAGCGACCTCATGACCCCCCATGCTCTCCCAATCCGTCCACTGATGGAGAAGCAAATTAGATTAAATTAAACCCGTACATATAGGCCCCAAGAGGCACTGTTAGCCACAGCTATTCCAGCCCGGTCATCTTTTGGACTTTGTACACTTCCTTTGTATCTGACTGGGTCCTCCAAGCACATTTCAGATATTAAGTCAACCGGTGTTGACAAACTGCCATGTTTTGGCTGAGTGTATGTGAGTGAGCCACTGATTGATGGCAACTCATCCAGGGCTGCTTCCTTCCTCCCCTCAACCCTAACCTAAGCATGAATTGAACAGGTTCATAAATTTAAGGATAGATGGAAATTAATTCTGCACATTCTCACTGTGTTGCAGGCTCAGAATGTGAGGGGGTTTCTCTGACATCTCCCTTCTTTTTTTTATTTAAATTGTATTTACAGTTCACTGCCCTGAGTGAAAGAGGAGCTCACAGCTGTGCTCTCCATGTGTTCAAGCAGTCAGCTTGTAGTTTATCTGGTCAATTGTAATTCAGATTTAGGAGTATCTGTTTGTAATCATTAGTGTTTTGATTATTATTTGTATTTATAGAATATATTCTATTTATTTTATCCTTCTGCTTCATTTAAATTTGCAATTTCAGTCTAACCTGCATTGCCGGCAACAAGAGTACAAGTTAACCCGAGTGGATAAAATTAAGCTACTTTGTTTTCATTTTCAATATATTAGTCATTCTTTTTTAAAGCAGATGTTAGAAGATAAAAAATGTCAAAATGTTCAGGGGCTTCATGTATAAATGGTGCATATGCACAGAAATGTTGCGTAAAAACGTTTCCACGTTCAAATCACGATGTATAAAACCTAAACTTGGTGTAAAGCCATGCACGTTTCCATGGTAGCTCATACCCTGTCGTACGCAAGTTCTACTCTTGGTTTTGCAGACTGGCGGCACCCAGCGTCAAAGCAGTGCTACTGCTCCTGTGTGGTTCTTTTTAAGATCCACATCCCTGACACGGCTTTATAAGTACAATGAAATTAACTGCATGTTGTTTATTAGTTTACTACATCTGATTGTAATTAACCTGTAACAATATAACGGTCCACAGAATGGTCAAACTATTCTAAATACCATAGCTGCTTTAGCGTTGTTACTCTACTGCACCTTCTTCTTCTTCTTTCCGCTGCTCCCGTTAGGGGTTGTCACATTGGATCATCTTTTTCCATATTACTCTCACTGCACCACTCATAATATTTATATCATTGTATCTGAGTGTAAATCACAGGAGTACAGCAGCTGATCGGTGAGCAAAACCAAAAGAATCAAATTGTCAAGACCAGGGGCCTCATGTATAACACCGTGC
The DNA here is from genome assembly GCF_016835505.1 of Polypterus senegalus. Classification (NCBI taxonomy): domain Eukaryota; kingdom Metazoa; phylum Chordata; class Cladistia; order Polypteriformes; family Polypteridae; genus Polypterus; species Polypterus senegalus. The sequence goes on along the minus strand of NC_053167.1, from coordinate 408,633 downwards.
GTAGAACTCGCACTATAACATGGCGTAAGCACAAAAGCCGAAATGTGTTTACGCACAGAAAAATCCAGATGCAGGAATCTGTGCGTACTCCAACTTCCACGTTCTTCCGTTACATAAATCCCGATCAGCGTGCACGCGCATTATGTAACGCCCTAAATCCTCCCAGAATTACGCTTATTTGAATATGCAAATCAATATAAATCGCCTTTAAGCGCAGCCTTCTGTTAAAAGACAATGGGAAAAGCACGGGGAAAATATAAGAATTTCAGCGAATACCAAGTGGAGGCAAAGGAAAAACATACTATTTGTTCAAATAAACCGTGGTATAATCAACAAAAGGAAGTTGATCGAGTGACATAGCGTGTTGGAGGAACTTGAAAGCTCACATTCACAAAATCGCACAGTGCCGGAAATAAAAAAGAAGTCACATATCAAAGTTGCCGTGAAAAGCCGAGTTGTAAGCCCACTGTCTGAGTGTCATATGAAAGTTTATTAGGGTACAGAGAAAAAAGGCACACGGTGGGGAAAAAGCACGAAATGTCAACTTCAATCTCGACATTTCCACTTTAATCACGTAGTTTATTTTGTCATTTAGTAGAACATTATAAACTTCATCTTAAAATCGTTTAATTAACCAGTTTCTCAAATCACATCGTAATTAAAGTAGCACGTTAAATGCTTTGTTTTGTATTTGATCTTCTACTCGTATGTGCTCTATGTGTGTGAATCACTACTTGCTTCTTAAACTGGCTCTCTTCCTCCAACTGGACACAGAATCCATTACATTCGTGATATTACAGCTCTCTGAATAACTAAAATACTGAGATGTATACGTGATGTCATTTTCATGATGATAGGAGTTAAAGCACGTTATTAAACATGTGTTTCACTTCGATGAAATAATTTATTGCAGCAGTACTCAGGGGCGGCTCTTGGCTTGAGGTGGCCCTGGGCAGAGGAAGAATCGGTGGCTCCTTTGTCGGTCAATGTCAGTAAAGTAGCTTATCACGGTGGATGGCCACGTCCGTTGCGGACACTGCATAGCAGCCTCGTGCTCATGACACAAGCATTTATCTTTTGTCGAAATTTGTCGCTGCGTTTTTAGCTGTGTTGTTATTTTCTCTTTCTGTTTTATATTCAATATATATTGGCGTAGCCGTCACTGCAGTCAGTGCTTTTCTTTCCCCAAGTAACCGATCGCCACACAATCAGCTCTGTAATAGACGTTAAGCCATCTGTAAGCTTAGCGCCGATTCTTCAAAACGTTTAAAGAACATTGAAATATCTTCGTAGTACATGTTTAATTATTCTATCCTTCACGACACTCCCAGTGAAGAATATAGATTATTTAAATGAAGTTAAAGTTTTATGTGTATAATTTAACAAACATATTTTGCTGCATTTCACCTTAAAAATGATATCGTCATCATATGTAAATACGCGCTTTATAAAGTGGCTCAGGTTGTGCGATATTATAACTGTAGTGCAAGTTTACAGTGGGGTGATTGTACTTATAAGTACAAACCGTTCTACAAGGAGCAATTGATTGGCTGCATTTAAAGTTCTTGGGATGAAACTGTTTCTGAACCGTGAGGTCGTACAGGAAAGGCTTTGAAACATTTTGCCGTGACAGAGACAGCGTGTCCTTAAAGCTGTATATCGATAATTCTCTTTCCGATCAGCTGCTGCTGTGATTCACACTCAGATACAGTGATATAAATACTCCGAGTGGTGCAGTGAGAGTAATATGGAAAAAGATGATCCGCTGTGGCAACTCCTAACGGGAGGAGCTGAAAGAAGAAGAAGAAGAAGGAGAAGTGAGAGTAACAACGCTAAAGCAGTTATGGTATTTGGAATACTATGGCTGTTCCCTCTACCATTATATTGTTACGAGTTAATTACAATCAGATGCATTACACTAATAAACAATATGCGGTTAGTTTCTGTGTATTTATAAAGCCGCGTCATGAAAATAATGAGTAATCACACAAGAACAGGACCATTGCTTTGACGCTGGGTGCCGCCAGTTTGCAAAACCGAGCGGAGAACTTGCGTACGACAAGACATGAGGTACCGTGGAAAAGTGCGTGGCTTTACGCCAAGTGTAGGTTTTATACATCGCGATTTGAATGTGGAAAAGTTCTTACGCAACATTTCTGTGCGTACGCACCGTTTATACATGAGGCCCCAGAACATTAAGTAAAAAATGCAAAGCAAGGGATCAAAACTAGAAGCAATCCATAAAGAAAGGTGTATGTGATCCACAATCTCAGATGAGGAAACAAAGTTAACTGCTGACCATATCATAAGATGAAGGTCTCAACCTCCGTGGTCATGTTACCTAGAAACTGGAAGCTTCATCCTAATGATGGCTTCACAAAACTTGCTGTGCCCAAAACCAACACAAAACTAGCATCAAAAACAAAATAAAATTGAAACAATTTATATAATTGAAGACTGAGCAAAACTAAAGCCATAAATGATATCCTTGACCGTGAAAACCTTAATTAGGTACAATAATTCCATGAAAATATTACAACCAAACCCACAAAAACTTCATATCTGTTAAGAGTACACTTACTTCTGGTACATTTTCAGATATTTTATGTTAGTATTTGGAATCGTTTATTATTTTTACTTTGTTTTGACTGTTTTTTTAGGGTCACGTATATTCACTGTCATTCTGGGTTCCCGATATTAGGGCATGCATAGATATCAACACCGTGGCCTTGAAGGTCATCACCCTGACATTGCCATGACAGCATAAAAGGTCTTGCAGGGTGATCCTTCTCTATCCAAGCTGCAAATAAACCCCTTTACGAATCGTGCTAAATGTTTTTTCTTTTCTTTTTCTTTTTATCTACGTTTTTTCTTTGTGTATGTTAAATCTCTTGCGTATCGACTTTTGCTAATTGTTCATTTTGGTTTGTCTCACTGCTTTTTCTGATCTTCCTGGCTCTGGCCCCTTGCCTGTTTTGGTAAGTTCCACTCCTGGTCACTCTCAAATGCTGGATGTTTTCCTGTCATGACAATAACAGAATAAGATCATTTCAGTTAACATGGAGCACACCGGAATGAGAAAAGCAATTGAACTGCACAAAAGTAAACATCAAACATATCTGTGATGGCTGCAACGTCTGACCCAAGAAACGTGGAGATGTATGAAAGAAAATGGAGTACCAGAGAAGTATGTAAGGATAGTGTAGCGGGGCAAAATGATGGTGTAGGACACAATAGGATGCTTGGGATGCCTACTGGGCAACAAAAGCCAATTTCAAAGTCAAAGTGAACTTAATTGTGAACTTTAATTTAATTACAACAAAAATGCAGAAACAGCAATGAAAATTAAGCACTTTAATGTAGTTTGAAACAGAGAATAGACCTCTTAGTCAGAGGTTTGGGAAATAGGTTTTAGGCCTCGATCAGTACAGAAGTCGGGTCCACATCAAAATGCAACGCCATCATTTGTGGCCGCTCTGTTTTTATATGGTGCGGACTGGAAGGGACGAGGATTCTTTCAGTTCAGTGCCCTCCAGGGGCGGTTTGTCCAGGCTGTGAGGGAAGAAGGAGATCAGTTTGTTAGTGTCAACACACCCTCTCTCATCCCGGGGTGGTATTTCTTAGTTCAGGTGATCCCGGAAGGTGACCCTCTGGCACACATGCATTACAGTAGTTAAGGATTTTTATTAGAGGGCCTACACACAAGTGAGAAGTAGTGTAGGAATAGCAAAAGGATTTGTAATTAAGGTTGGGTTACATCGAAGATCATCACTAAGCCCATATCTTTTTATTGTAGCTATTGATTTTATTGCTAGAGGAATAATAGATCACGTCCCATGGTAACATCATGCAATATGGCACCTCTAGGAATACAGTGAAAAGGAAACTCTTTTAGAGTCTTTAAGATTAGTAAAAAAATATAGAATATCTAAGATTTAAGGGACAAGAACAAGTTGGAGAAGTTAACCTCCAGGAAGAACTTAAAAGGTAGATAGATCAACAATAACAGAGTTTGGAGAGCTAGATTCAGAAATAAACCATAGAATGCAATCAGTTGGGAAAAATTGGAAAATGAGTTAGGGTTAAGATTCAGTGCAAGTGGGAAGAGTAAGTTAAAAAAGGTACATGAAAATAAAATGGATACTACTGTTCGGATGGATATGTGGAGTAACAAAACGTGATAAGTTGAAGAATGAGATAATCAGAGATAGAGCTGAAGTTGAGGAAATCTCTGTGGAAATACAGGAGTGGTACAGACAAGAAGAATCACGGATATGGAGGTGTCAGGATGGAGAAGAAAATGGATGGACTGTGTGAAGAGGGATCTTGTTGAGAAAGGAGTGTCAGGTGAGGAAGTATACAACAGATGAGAGTTATGGAGATTGGTTCAGTATATTGACTCAACATGAAAGTGGGAAAAGCTTTTGAAGAAGAAGAAGAAAAGAATAGACACAAGCACCCAGCGATTCAGATAAGCAAGTTAGAAAATGACAGCAATTATCATCAACACTTTCACTCCACTTGTCTTGGTAAGGGTTATGAAAGCAATAAACTGAACTTCACTGATTAGGCCTTACTGTCCATAACAACTTTATTTCATACCCTGCTGGGCAACCAGAGGCTCTCAGTTTAGTTTCTTCTAGTGGAGTTCGCCTTTTATGCCACATGAAGGAGGTGTCAAGAGGGCATCCTACCTGCATTTCCATTACTCCTCTACTCTAGCAGGAGCACACAACTCCAGACAACATTGTTCTGAGGATTATTTAGGAGTTCACTATGTAATTGTCCCAAACCTAGGAGAGTAAATAGTGCTACAAACAACAACAATCATAATGGGCACTGGCCCATCAACAGTGAACTGAGTAAGTATTGTTAGAAAACTGAGGGAGAAATAATAATGGTAATGATGATAAGAATAATTATTTAAGGGACGGTCAAAAAGTTTTATATATTATCATTGGAAACGGTGAAGGTGGGAGAAGTAGTAATTGGAAATTAGAAAGTTGGTATGATGCTGGCAAAGTTGCATCACAAAAGAAGGTGACTATGTAGAAAAGTGATGTCATTTGTTTTGGAAATCTCTATATATGTAAAATCCAACATCTGTCTGTCTGTCTGTCTGCTTTTCACGAGAGACCTACCTAACAGATTTAGATTGTTTTTTTTTCTATAATTTGCTTGAACATTCTGTTGATTTTGCAACTTCTCTCATCGTGCTAAGTATCATAGTTCTCTTGCAGTACTGATTTTATTTGCACGAATCTTAAAGAGATGCAATGGACCGAGGGAAAAGGGTTGGGGCCCTCCTCACTCACTTGCCAGCCTCGGAGCATACCTTACCTCCGTTTGGCTGGGGAACAAGAGCACTACTTAACAGATTTAAATCGTTTTTTTTTTTTATAATTTGCTTGAACATTCTGGTTGATCTTGCAACTTCTTTCATCGCGCTAAGAATCATAGTTCACTTGCAGGAGCGATATATTTGCACTATTCCGAGAATGAAACAGAGGCTGCAGACAAGGAGGAATGGGAAGCATGACTTCAGGAGTAGGAAGCCAGGCAGGGCCCTCCTCACTCACGTGCAAGTCTCCGTTCGAGTCGGTCTACCTCTGCATTTTGGAGCGTGACTTGCCTCCGCTTAGCTAGCGATACTTGTTTGTTTGTTGATTTTTAAAGTTTGTCCTGTTTCACTACTATGCGGGTGGAGCCATGGGGGATGGCTAGTTCTTAATAAACAGAGTTAAAAAAAGTTAGAAACTTTTTAAAGGTCCCTCGTATTTTATGCTCTTGCACCAATCCATTGCCAAACCCACTTACAGTAATTCCTTTTAAGGTTGTGATGTCAGGTTTGAGTATCTTAGTAGTAGTAATAGTAGTAGTATGGTTGCACATACAGTGTACAGTGAAATTCTTACTTGATTGTCCTATCAACACGCAAAACCTTGAATATTATGCTATAATAGTAATAGCAAAAAATACCCAACCATGTACTAGAAAAAGCCAACTCAAAAATGGATGGACAAGATGATTCTGAGTGAAACAATGAATTTTAAATCCTCTTTCAAAGTGTGTCTAAGGAAAGCCTTACTCATTTGGGTACAGAAGGCTAAGCAGCAGGGGAAATCCTGCCATGAGCTGTTGTTATAACGCTGCATGAATAACCAGATGGTGACCCCTACAGACCCTGTGAAATTTCACATGCCAACAATTATCCAGGTCGTCTTCTCCAAAAATAAACAATCAAAAACAAAGCTGTTCTGTTCATGAGCAGATTTTTACTGGGTAACAGACAGGATATTAGTACCAAGAACCACAAATAGCTAAGACCAAATTTTGATATATTGCTTTTCTCAATTACAACCCCATGATACATACTTACATCTATAATATGTTCATCCTTATGCAATTTAGGGCAAAAGGAGCTGAAGCCTTCACTGCCAGCATCAGATACACGCAGGAGACCAAGCAGGCTGGGAAACCAGTCATTGAAGTGCACACTCACTCACATGGCATCAACTTAGAATTTCAACCATCACCTGAACATACATATTTGTGAGATAAGGGAAAAAAAAAGAAACTACACAGACATGAAAAAGATGGAAACTCAACACACACAGGACTGAGGATCATTGAGGCTGCACTGCTCACTAGTGTACCATGGGGTCATAATGCAGATACTGCAGCATAACGTAAAAATAATCATTTGATAAAAGTTCAATACTTGACATTAAATCAGTGTGTGCTCAGAGGCTGGTGCAGTATACACTGACTAGTGCTGCTGCCTCACAAACAACACATCCTGGGTTCAAATCCTGTGCACATTATTCCCATGTCTGAGGAGGAGTCCATGCCACCGTCCCAAAAATGTTTGGGTTCAGTTAGTTAGCTTTTACATTTGGGCACTGAATTAGCTTAAGCAATACTGAGAATGCCATTTATGCTATACTAGCAGGTGTACCCGGTGTTTCCCGGGAATCTACAACCAGTGAATTTCCCAAATGAAAGAAACAGAACATAGAAATAGAACAAACAGTCTTCTGATTCACATTTCATTGTAAGTTGCCCCACTTTGGATTCTGTCTGCTGTGGCGTTTCAGACGCCGTTGAAATAGACTTTCTTCTGGCATCTGAAGTGGACCTTCCAATTCTGTGAAAAGCAGGACAATTATAATGTGTTACATGGGATTACGTACGGAATAAGTACCACAGTGAGTTGAATTTACCTTATTTACAATACGTTGGAAAGCGAACAAATAGCACCAGTCAGTCAGAAAGAGCAACACTGAAATCGTACTGTAAGTCGGAAAGCGAGCAAATAGCACCACAAATATGGAAAGGCAGTGAGGAAGAATAGCACTGAAACCGTACTGGGAAAAATGACGGGGAGGGGTGGTCTGTTTGTAAGGACCATCTGTGCTGAACCGTGCTGCCATCTAACAGACATTGGCGATGGTAACTACAGAGAGAAGTGACATACAACCGGTGGGGGAAGGATTCTGTCTTTTTAAGGCAAGTCTCTGTTGAAATGTGCTTGCATATAACGGACGTTGGCGAATGAAATACAGCACAATCAGTGAGTGTGGGAGTGTGACCTGCGGAAACGCGGTTGTGTCAGCCGGTCACGCTTTCTGGGTCGTTCACGTATTACATCCATAAGGCAGTTCGCCTTCACCCGATCAAAGCAGTTGGCCTTCTCATACTTGGACACTTGCGCCATCTCTTGGCAATTTAAAGAAACACGGGTAAAGTGCGACACACAGGGACCAGACATGCCACTAGATGGCGTCACCATGAAAGTCTGTTGCAACACGTGTGCCGAACGTTGTGTCGGTTAAAAGATGCTCTGCGCTTCACCACGAACATTTTTCCCAACCAAACATACCCAATGACCTCCTCCTGTTCACAAAGGAGCCCCATCCCCAGGTTGGTGGCGATTGAACGCCTGGTGCAGATTTGTATAACGGACAAACAAACATACATACTGTGGTAGATAGGGGGCACTCTCGCTCCCTTGAACCCCTGTCCACGACTCCAAACACCAGGTAAAAGTCCTCAAGTTGACTTTATTTAATCTCCACAGTGTACAAAGCACACTCTCCACCACAATACTCATAAATCAATCACAAATACTAAACAATAAATCAATCCTTCAGCTCCCAGACGCGTTGCCACCCTTCCACCCAGCTCAGCTCGCCATCTGGGAGCTCCCACAGACCTTTTATACTCCCTGACCCGGAAGTGTTTCTAGCCAACAGTCCACAAGTCCTTATTCCTTCCGAGTCAGGGTAAATAGTACTTTTTTTTCAACCCGGGAGCCCGTCGCTCTTCCTATGAGTAAGTCCGGGTCATAGGGCACGAAGAATTCTTCGGCCCTCCCTGCAGCTCCCTCTCGTGGCCCCCATGGCATCCAGCAGGGCGGTGCATAAAAACTCCATTGTCCGTGATGCCCTGCTGGTCTTCTGGGGACCTCCATGCTGCAAGGAGGGCTCCACCTGGCGGCTTGGGGGTATTGGCTGGGATAAACGACTGGCCATCCTCCACAATACACACACACACACACATACTGTACATACAGACACACACACACATACATTGACTCTGCTCTATATATTAGATTATTATTCTTAGAGTGCCCCATCTAAATTTTTTGCTTTGTTTCCATGTTCTTCACAGTAAATTTAGTAAGATCTTTCATGAGTTGTAGAAGGTGTGGAGGATAAGGGGCACTCTTCAAAATGAACAACATGGAGTTCCAAATATATAAAAGGATGTTTTTATTATGAATAAAAAAACACATGCCGGGAAGAAATAATTTAGTGAGTAACAAATTCACAGAAATATACAGAAAATCGTAAACCTCCATGCTTCCCTTCTGTTCTGTCGAAGCAAGAAGAGGACTAGGGGTTGAAACATTTGTCAAACTAGAAACGAGTCAAAATCGTAAAGACCAAACCCTAAATGCCAAAGTCTAATCGCAAACCAGAAACCAAATGGTAGAATCAGAAACCAAAAAGTATGGAGAATATTAGGTGTTTCGTTAGATGGATCCCAATCACGAATACCGCATGATTTTATCCCAGTCATGAATTCCAGATTTAAAGGGTCGTGGTGATGACTCAAAGCGTGGTAACTACGCGCTACGTACCTTCCATGGCAACTGTGAACCGTGTGCCGGTAACGCAAATAATAACCTGGTGGTGCCCGACTGCACAACAAAACAATTTGATGGCACCGTGAATAATTAATTCTTACCTTCAGGAAACCTATATCTGCAAAGAACACACACAGAAGGTGCCAGAGTTAAAGCAACCGAAATTCCTTAATATATCGTTCTAAAAAATATTTTAAGAAAGAAAAATAAATTCTCAAAATGTACATTTCATAACACCTACAGTCCTTTATGAAATGGAGTGGGATGGTGTTCTAATTTGGGCTTTATTCCCATTATTTCTTTTCTGTTGGTATTTGTTAAATATTATTTGAGTTTTTTTTATGTTTGATAATTTAGAGTGTTAATAACAATTGCATCAGTCCCATCCTATTAATTTAGCCAGAACCGCAGGAATCAACAACGGGATGCAATCGAGAACAAACTAACCCTTACATGGAAGCCCAGGTCTCTTTTCCAATAGGTATCCATCCATTTACATATAGACTTCAAGGTGGCTAAGACAATAGACTTCCATGGGTGAAGTTCACCTTCATCTTCTTTTAAGTTCCCTGCGATTTGTTTTTCTCCTTTCCTTGCTAGCAGTTCTCAACAAAAATCACGCTTGAATTCTGTACCCATTGCTTCCTCTTTCCATTGTCTCAGCAACCTGAAATGCCAATCTTCCGCAGCTGGAAAGCTCTACCAAGCAAGGTCTTCAAAACTTATCCATTGCCTCCAGGTATACACAAGCACCACGAATATTGAGCCGATAGCCAGAAAGATGAAAACCAAGGTTTAGTTTCTGTAGCATTGCTACAAGCTTCTAGATTAATGCTAAAACTATATCGCTTTATATTTATTTTTGGTAATTGATCCTTTTTAATAATTTGGCATAGAGTTTCAGATTAGCTGACAGTTCTGTTTAATTTACACTTCTGAAGTGCTAAAATGATGATTCTGCTTAGGCCTCAAATGCCACTCTCCATCTCAAGGTCCATCCTTAATCCTGTGCACAGTCTGTTTGCAGTGTGTCTCGCCAACCTCCCTCTCCAGCCTTGTGGGGCTCAACTCCAATCTCCGGGCTCAAAGCTGCATTAATAATAATAATACATTTTATTTTTTTGGAGGCGCCTTTCTAAACCCTCAAGGACACCAAACAACAGATAAAACACAGATTATAAACAAAACTAAAAGACAAAAACTAAAATCAGACAGAGCAAATTGTAATCAAAGAGAAAAAGCAGTCTTAAACAAACGAGTTTTAAGTTTAGGTTTGAAAAGTAAAAATATTCAGTATTTCTAAGCTCAGGTGGTAGTGAGTTCCAAAGCTGGGGAGCAGAGCAACTGAATGCTCTGCGCCCCATGGTGGTAAGACGGACGACAGGCAGGTGGATGGAGGAAGAGGATCTGACGGTGCGGGAGGGAATGGCAACATGGAGGAGGTCGGACAGATATGGAGGGGCAAGGTTGTGGATAGCCTTAAAAGTTAGTAGGAGAATTTTGAATTGAATTTGAAACTGAACTGGAAGCCAATGAAGCTGCTGCCAAACAGGAGTGATATGGTGAATAGAGGGGATTCTAGTAATGATGCAGGCAGCTGAATTCTGGACCAGTTGAAGCTTATAAAGAGATTTGCAAGAAAGACCAAAGAAAAGGGAATTGCAATAATCCAGATGAGAAGAAGTGACAAGGCTATGAACAAGGATAGCAGTTGTGTGGGAAGTGAGGGAGGGGTGAATACGATTAATGTTACGCTGGTGGAAATATGGGGACCGGGAGATGTTATTGATGTGGGACTGAAAGGATAAAGTACTGTCAAGGATGACACCCAGACTCTTAACCTGTGGGGAAGGGGAGACAGAGGAATTATCAATACCAAATGAAAAATGATCAGTTTTGGATAATGTTGATTTTGTACCAATGAGAAGAACCTCAGTTTTATCACTTGTTATTTAATTTAAGAAAGTTTGAAGAAAATCAGGATTTGATTTCTGCTATGCAATCAGTAAGGGAGGAGGGTGGAAAGGAAGCAGCAGGTTTGCTAGTGAAGTAGAGCTGGGTGTCATCAGCATACCAGTGGAAGCTAATGTTAAATTTACGAAAGATATTTCCAAGGGGAAGGAGGTAAATAATGAAAAGGAGGAGCCCCAGGACAGAGCCCACCTGAAGTAACAGCGGTGGGTTGGGATGTGAAAGTTTTAAGATGAACAAACTGAGTGCGGCCTGAGAGGTAGGATCTGAGCCAGTCTAGTGGAGTGTGGGTAATGCCAATCGAAGATAATCTACTGAGAAGAGTAGCATGACAAATAGTGTCAAAGGCTACACTCAGATCAAGGAGGATGAGAATAGGAATTAAAGCAGAATCAGCAGCCATAAGGAAGTCATTAGTCATTTTTATAAGTGCTGTTTCTGTACTGTGGAGGGGTGACGAAAACCAGACTGGAACCGTTCATATAGATTATTTTGAGATAAAAGAGAATGAAGTTGAATAGCCACTATTTTTTCAAGAATTTTGGATAAAAAAAAATGTCCAAAAGCTTTTAATATCAAGTCACTTCTGGGTGAAATTCCTTAGCCACTTGCAGGGTCGGGAATGCTTTCTAGAACTTCTTTGGACATCTTCTTTTTTTGTCTCGTCACTTTGCCTCAGATAACACTGAGTTTTGTTTAGTAGGTGTTTCTGTTAACTTCTCAAAGGATTTCATGATATAAGAAGTTAAGGGTGTGGGTAACTGATGTTATATACTATCTGAAATTGGAAAAAGTCAAATTCTCACTTAGAGTATCTGTACAAAACTTTTTCAAAACCTGGCAGTATCTTTTTTTTTTTTAAATTAAATTGAGAAAGCGGATTGTCTTCCCTTTATTGATTCTATTTATTTATTTACTTATTATTCTGACTATTAAAGTTTTACTCATTACTCATGGATGGGAGCTAATTTGTTTCGGACCTAGTTTTGTTAAAACTTGACTTGCTTGTATGGAATGTTATTTGATTTTAATGAATTAAATAAAATATTAAAAAAAATATAAAAAAAGTTAAGGCTACCTGCCTGAAGTCACTTAATGCTTTTGGATGTGCAGTTTTGTTAATGGAATAAACTTAGCCTGTTTCCATAGATAAGACACTTGTTGTAAATCCAAAGTAAACTCAGATATGGAACAGAATATCGTACATAGATACTCTGCACAGGAGTAAAGTAGACGTCCACTTATACTGTCTGGACCCAATCTTTTTTTGGTTAGTTGGTTGAAGGACATTTCTGACATCATTCTGGTCAAAGAAGGGCTGATCCTTGGCTCCAGTCCCGACTCTGCTCTTTTGCTGACTAATTTTCAAAGCCAAATTTTGTGTCTCAGATCTTAAATAGAATTCATTAAATTCTTGAGTCAACTGATTATTGCGTTTAGTGTGAATACCAGCCATTGTCGTCATGCATTTCCATAATGTATCCAGTTTGTTCTCAATTCTGTGCTTATACTTCAGTTTGTCCGCTTGATTTTATATTTTACCTCCTTCTGTAATTCCTCCTGTTCAGTTACTTCTCAATGTTGAAATTCTCTGGTTCTTCTGGTTAATTTTTTTTTAATCTGTGGTAATCTATGGCTTGTTGTTAGGATATATTTTGACTGTTTTAATGGGGATTATGGCATATATGATACCTTGTGTTATGGACAGAGGGAAATGGGACTTAACAAGGTGAATTAGCTGATCAGTGGGTAACCCTGTGTGCTGGTTGGATTGATGGCGGTCCATCACTAATTAGCTCAAGGTTTTAAAGGCAGGCTGAGAATTGTGTGGGGAAATAGGAAAATGAGTGAAGACAGAACAACAGAAAACAACAGGAAAAGCGATATGTCAGAGAACCGCAGAGAGATAGAATGCGGGTGGAGGAGCCTTCGGGTGGTTTTGGTGACCAGAGATGTTGAGCGTTAAATTAGGAGCAGTAATGGCTAGAAGGCTCAGGGAAGGAAAGTGTCTGGAGACGAAGGATGTCACTGTGTGTAAAGGTGAAACCGGGCCGAAACCAGAAGAGCCAGTCTGTGTGATGGCTTTTGACAACCCTACTGTGTGCTAGTTGTCACTTCCCAGGATGGACAATGTAATTTCTTCATGTATTATTGCACTGACCATAAGGTGGGCCACCTCTGTTACAAACTGTTCAATTGTTTTTCAAATATATTATTTAATATTAAATGACACACAGTGGCGCAGTGGTAACGTTGCTGCCTCACAGTAAGGAGACCTGGGTTTGCTTCCTGGGTCCTCCCTGCGTGGAGTTTGCATGTTCTCTCCTTGTCTGCGTGGGTTTCCTCCCACAGTCCAATGACATGCAGGTTAGGTGCATTGGCAATCCTAAATTGTCCCTAGTGTGTGCTTGTTGTGTGGGTGTGCCCAGCGGTGGGTTGGCGCCTTGCCCGGGGTTTGTTTCCTGCCTTGCACCCTGTGTTGACTGGGATTGACTCCAGCAGACCTCCATGACCCTGTAGTTAGGATATAGCAGGTTGGATAATGGATGGATGGATTATGACACAATGGATGTGAATATAATAAATATGCACTTTTTGAACAATAAAACTATTGTTATGTCCACTTTTGCTGATGCTTTAACGTCGGTCTACAAACTACAAGATTCCCCAACAAGCGGCATTACTATGCACTTCTGGTATAGACCCCACCTACATATGGAATGAACAATCTCACTTCCCGGGCTGCAGACAGCAGTCAGACAGAGACTGGTTTTTAGCTTTCACTCATAAACAAATGTTTATTTGCATCCAAATCAATAACAGTAAGTACAAAATGGCAGAAAGAATCATACAACCTGGGTGGGTTAAATCGTTATGCATTCCCATTAAAGATAGCAACACTCTGGTGAAAATTCCCAGGTGGCTTCATTTCTTAGTTGCAGATTATGTCTTCCTAATATAAAAGAGAAGAAAAAGATTTTCTGAGGAAGACAAGGCTTTTCTGAAGCTGTCATTTTTGTAAAAGACAGGGTGTGCTGACATTTAACAATTTTTCAAAACACATTGAAAGCATGTGCAAAAGCAAAATGAAGAAAATGTTACAAACATCATTATCACTCAAGCTCATAAGTACCAAACTTATTTTACACCCAGCTCAAGGTTTGTTTCCTGGACATTGAATCTTAAAAGCAACTTGATTATGCAAAGCAATCTGAAACCTGATTTCATGTTCCAATTCTAATAGCAAAAAATGCATTCCTCTTCATCTTGACCAAATTTAGGCTAATGGCCTATCCCATGACATTTATCAGCTGAAATATTTCAAGTATTCTTGTGATATAGCTGAAGGATTTGGAAGAATGCTCATTCAGTGTGAGCAGTGCAGCCTTTCCTCATTGATGATCTGCGTTCCATTATAGAAAGCACCTACACCCACAAAGTATTAAAGGTCTGAGCAGGACAGACAGGAGAGAGAGAAAAAAAGAAAGAAAAGAAGTGGGAGAAAATCAAAGATGAAAGTGTGAAGTGTTCAAAGAGAAAAATTAGCAGACTTGGCCAGTGTGGTGGACAGGAGGCAAGGCAGTCAGGTGGACCCGCAGGGAATGAGAAGAACGGCACTTCAGTGGTGGGTCACTTCTGCTGAGCAATGGTCAAAGGCTTTGATGAACATCTCACAGACACTGAGGTATGGTGGTGGGGTGACGGATGCCAGCTTTGAATGTCCCAGCAGGTTGCCAGCTGTTGTGGCTAGCTTAAAACCCATTGAAGGAGCAACTTGGGTGCCGGGCAGACCCAAGGGGGTGAGCAGATAAGACGGGAGAAAGGGAAACCCTGGAGACTCAGAGAGAGAGAGGCAGACAACCTGATTTTACCTGCGTTTTAAACATTGATTTTAATATTATGGAAGAATGTAATTATTTATTGGTTTTAACTCACACTGGACTCACACTTTTGAGGATTATTTATTTATTGAATTGCATCGCACGTCTGAACATCATTGGCACCAATCTTAATGTTTGTATCTTCATTGCACTAGTCCATCCTTGGTACTTGACCATTAACTTCCCAGGACACAAACAATGCCAAGGCTGTAAGCACCCAAGGCATCACAATTCTCTATTGAGTTGCACAGTAAGAATCTCATGGCAGCGGTCAAACCTGGCAATCCCAGTCCATCACGGCTTCAGGAAGCCTTACTGTATCATGACCTCATGTTGAGTGGTGCCTGGATCACTGCCATGAAGAGAACAAACCCCATTAGTGACCTCTCAGCTCCATTGTCCTGAGTTTAAATCCTGACCAGATCATTGTGTCTCTGTGGAATTTTCATATTCTTCCCAATGTCTGAGTGAATATCCCATTTGTTAGCTTAAGTGTATTCTTAAATGGACGAGTGTGCCCTGTAGTGGGTTGACTCCCCATTTAGGGCTGTTACAGCTTAGCAGCTGATGCCTGCAAGATATCCTCTGGCCCAAACAACACTAAACTGAAATCTGCTGCTTCTGTTATAGATGGCTGGATGTAGGCACTCTCAATATTTCTTAGAAAAAATCTTACAAAGACCAACAGAAAATGACATTATAAAAAATGCATGAAATATGAATGGCTTTCCCAGAAATAAAGCAAGTATGAGATTCAGTCAGAGCTAATTCAGTGGTTCAGTGGGCTGGGGAGGAGGAGAATATTCAAAAGGACATGATCATTTATTTTTGGTGCGGAAAAATTGTAGGCTTTGTCCTCCAAAAAAAAAAAAAAATCTTGGTTCTTTGTAAAATTTTTATTTCCAAGTTTCATCTGATTTAATCAACATCCTGTATCCAACTGTGTGTGGGTGCAAGTTGCTACACAAAGCCTCAGTAGCAAAGTGACATTAAAAGGCTATCATACAGTATTTGTTTTTAAAACATCAGGTAAATTTGACAGGGCTCACCTCCAACTTGGCCGCCGTCCCTCGGACACTTCTTAACCTGACCTGTAGTTGAGGAAGGGACAGAGTTCTGTATGTTGCTGGTTACCATGATGACAGAATTTCAATCAAACATTACAAACACAAGAGTCACTATCTATGATGGTGGGGCTGTGACCTCTAAGTAACCATCCATTTGCCATTTGAAGACAGAATAAAGTAGGTTGGGTTAGAAAATCGGATGTGGGTGGACATTTAACAATACACCTATCAACATCAACATTAAGACCACTGACAGCTGAAGTGAAATATATGAGGCATCAAGTGAACAGTCACAGCAGGCATAAGGATCTAAGTGACTTTGACAAGGACCAAGTTGGAATGGATAGTCAACTGGGTCAGAACATCTCCAAAACAGCAGGCCTTGTGAGGTGTTTGAGGTTAGTACCTACCAAAAGTGGTCCAAGGAAAGACAAGCGGTGAACTGGTGACAGGATCATGGGTGACACTGATGTGCATGGGGTGTGAAGGCTAGACCTTCTAGTCTGATCCCACAGAATAGCTAGCGTAGCACAAATTGCTGAAAAACGTAATGCTGGCCATGGGGAAAAAGTGTCAGAACACACAATGCATTATAGCTTGATCTGTACAGGGCTAAGTAGCCGCAGACTGGTCAGAGTGGCCATGCTCACCCCTGTCCACTGTCAAAAATACCTTCAATGGGCATGTGACCATCAGAACTGGACCATCAAGAACTAGAAAAATGTGGCCTGAGCTGATGAATCACATTTTCATTTCAATCATGTATACAGCCGGATGTGTGTGCGTCATTTACCAAGGGAAGAGATGATAGATAGCAGGATGTACTCTGGGAAGATGACAAGCTGTGTATTGCTTTGGGCAAATTTCTCCTCTGAAACCTTTGGTCCTGGCATTCATGTGGGGGTTACTTTGACACGTCCCACCTACCTAAAGATTCTTGCAAATCACATATACCCCTTCATGGCAACGGAATTCCCTAGTGGCAGTGGCCTTTGTCAGCAGGATAATGTGACTTGTCACACTGTAAAAATTGTTCAGGAACATGAGAAAGAGTTCAGGGTGTTGACTTGCCATCCACATTCACCAGATCTCAATCCGATTGAGCATCTGTGGGATGTGCTGGAATAACAAAACAACTTACAGGATTTAAAGGATCTGCAGCTAATATTTTGTTTTCAGAGCTCTTGTGGAGTCCATGCTTGGATGGGTCAGAGCTGATCTGGTGGCACAGGGAGAACTGGCTGATCGGTGTTTCTTTAATGTATTCTGAGCTATAGTGAAGTTTGGAAGAAAAGAGTTCCAGCATTATTTTAAATGGCACCTTTCAATGAGTGGTGTTTTACAAGTGCAGAGCTACAGTCATGGCCAAAATTATCAGCACCCCTGGAATTTTCCCAGAAAATGCACCATTTCTCCCAGAAAATTGTTGCAATTACAAATGTTTAGTATACACATGTTTATCTATCTATCTATCTATCTATCTATCTATCTATCTATCTATCTATCTATCTATCTATCTATCTATTTCCTTTATGTGCATTGGAACAACACAAAAAACAGAGAAAAAAAAGCCAAATCTGACATCATGTCACACAGAACTCCAAAAATGGGCCAGACAAAATTATTGGCACTCTCAACTTAATATTTGACTGCACGCCCTTTGGAAAAAATAACTGAAATCAAGCGCTTCCTATAACCATCAACAAGCTTGTCACACCTCTCAACCTAAATTTCTGACCACTCTTCTTTTGCAAACTGCTGAAGGTCTCTCAGATTTGAAGGGCGCTTTCTCCCAACCGCAGTTTTGAGATCTCTCCATAAGTGTTCAGTCGGATTTAGATCCGGACTCATTATTGGCCACTTCAGAACTCTCCAGCGCTTTGTCTTCAACCATTTCTGGGTGCTTTTAGAGGTATGTTTGAGCTCATTGTCCTGCTGGAACATCCATGACCTCTGACGCAGACCCAGCTTTCTGACACTGGGCCCTACATTGCACCCCATTATCTTTTGGTAGTCTTCAGATTCCATGATGCCTTGCACACAGTCAAGGCCTCTAGTGCCAGAGGCAGCAAAACATCCCCAAAACATCTTAGAACCTCCACCATGTTTGACTATAGGTACTGTGCTCTGTTCTTCGTAGGCCTCTTTCCGTTTTCTGTTAACAGTAGAATGATGAGATTTACCAAAAAGCTCTACCTTGGTCTCATCTGTCCACAAGATGTTCGCCCAGAAGGATTTTGGCTTCCTCAAGTACATTTTGGCAAACTCCAGTCTGGCTTTTTTATGTTTCTGTGTCAGCAGTGGGGTCCTCCTGGCTCTCCTGCCATAGCGTTTCATTTCATTCAGATGTCGACGGATAGATTGAGCTGAGACTGTTGCACCCTGAGTCTGCAGAACAGCTTGAATATGTTTTGAAGTTGATTGGGGCTGTTTATCCACCATTCGGACTATCCTTCATTGCAGTCTTTTATCAATTTTCCTCTTCTGTCCACATCCAGGGAGATTAGTTACAGTGCCATGTGTTGTGAACTTCTTGATTAAGAGGACAAAGGAACATGAAGATCTCTGGAGATGGACTTGTAGCATTGAGATTATTGATATTTTTCCACAATTTGTGTTCTCAAGTCCTCAGACAATTCTGTGCTCTTCTTTCTGTTCTCCATGCTTATTGTGTCACACTCAGACACACAACAGAAAGGTTGAGTCAACTGGTCTCCATTTTAACTGGCTTCAGGTGTGATTGCTATATTGCCAGCACCGGTTTCTTGCCACAGGTGAGTTCAAATGAGCGTCATATGCTTGAAATAAAACGATTTACCCACAATTTTGAAAAGGTGCCAATAATTTTGTCCGGCCCATTTTTGAAGTTCGGTGTGATATGATGTCAGATTTGGCTTCTTTTTTCTCTGTTTTTTTGTGTTGTTCCAATGCACATAAAGGAAATAAACGTGTGTATACCAAAACATTTGGAAATGCAACAATTTTCTGGGAGAAATGGTGAATTGTCTGGGAAAATTCCAGGGGTGCCAATAATTTTGGCTGCGACTGTATGGTACAATTGGCTCCATTTGTTTTTTTTATATTTGAAGCACAGGAACGTTCTGCATCTTGCTCAGCATCATACAAAGAGCAGGAGATGGGAATTGAACTTCCTCTCTTACAGTTAAAAACAACAATACCTATGAAGCATGGGACATTTTAACACAAATTAGCAATATACACCATGTTCCTATGGGGTGGCATGCTGGCAAAATGGTCAGTATTGTTGCCTCCCTTCTAAGGGGACTTGGGTTCTAATACTGTCCTATCGAAGTGTAAGGGCTCATTTATACTTCACGCGACGCATGCTGCAGCGGACGCTCCTGCTACGCAAGCGTTAAAGTGTTTATACTTGCGCGCGTACTTTACGTAAATCTGGAGGAGTCCACTAGGTGGCAGTGTGAGATATTATCACGGTGAGAACATGTTTGGCTTCTCTGTGTTGTGAATTGCCTAAAACACCTATTAAATTCCGATAACACCTTACCGCAATATCTGTGAAAAGGATGTTTATTGATTAAATCCATCAATCCAGGGATGTGTCCATTCCAACAAGCATTGGGCACGAGTGAGAAACAATCCCTGGACGAGGTCTCCGCTCATCGCAAGGTGAATACAAGCACACAGCCGCTTTTCCACTGCATAGTACGGCACGACACGGTTCAGTACAGCTCACCTTGGTTCGGTTCAGTTCAGCTCAGTTTGCGTTTCGACTGCAGTTTAGTACCGCTTTAGAGTGGGCGGGATTATTCACGTGTCGTTATAGTTGCGCCGCCTCTACTGCTCGCTCTTCATTTTTTTTAACTTGTCCCTACAGTGTTTGTAAGTCCTATGGTAGCCGTGTGTGGCCAAGAGCTGAGCGACCTCCTGGAAAATTTTTTCATTCCGCGTCGCCCCATCCAGCTCTCGCTGGATCCGCTCCTCGGCTTCCAACGAGAGGAACGTCTGTACTTCCTCAACAGACCACGGAACAGCCATTTTTGGTTAAAACCAGTTCGAACCTTCGCGGGTCTGTTGTGTCGCAAGTTCAATGACGCAGTAATGAGGATTTTCTCCGGCCAATCAGTGACCAGCAGAGTTTACACGTCACATTTTGGTAACGGTTCGGCACGCTTGGAACCTCGGCTGAGGTGGTACTTAAAAAAGGACC
Source organism: Polypterus senegalus (assembly GCF_016835505.1). Classification (NCBI taxonomy): domain Eukaryota; kingdom Metazoa; phylum Chordata; class Cladistia; order Polypteriformes; family Polypteridae; genus Polypterus; species Polypterus senegalus. The sequence goes on along the minus strand of NC_053167.1, from coordinate 388,374 downwards.
AGGTACCAGGTACTGTTCCCAGTGGAAAGCCCCGCAAAAGTGAGCTGTACTGAACCGTGTCGTGCCGTACTATGCAGTGGAAAAGCGGCTATACACTAGCGTCATTTTAGCGGCACCAAATCCCCAAATCTGCTTATCTTTGGAAGGAAACCGGAGCACAGTGTGGAATACAAGCAGGAAATACCAGCAACGTAACTCCCTGTGAGACAGCAGTGCTATCGCTCCGCCACCGTGTCACCCCCATGTGTGTAATTATTAAGAGTATTCATTATTTAAATGAAATTATATGTAAAATGTAGCATACACACTTTAATGCATTTCATCATGAAAGTGATATCAAGTATAAATCTAAAGATTCTAAATGTGCAGAGAGTTGGAATATCAGACATTTAATTTGTTCTGTGTGGTGATCTTTTGCTGCTTGCCGCAGCTGTCAGGTCCAAGAAGCTCGTAGCGATTAAAAACTGGGATGACGTTTACGACGGTCTGCTTTAATGATAAAGTAAACTACGAGGTTAAAGTGGACAATTCGAGATTAAAGCAGAAATTTCCACTTTAATCACAAAATACACGTTTTCACCGTGTCCTTTATTTTTTTCTCAGTGTGTTTCAAATATAACGCTATACATTATGTTGCTGTTGTTAAGTTGCAAAAATAAAAAAATTAAAAAAGACGACACAAAAGATGGTATGTGAGACCTTTAAAATGTATCGTGTCATTACATTCGGGAACTATCTACATGTGACAGAAAGCCTCTATGCCGATCCTACGGGATGGATACATTTTAAAAGTCTCAGTGCAGTCTATTTTTTTTTTTGCAACTTCACATCGGCAACATAATGTATAGCGCTGTATTTGAGCCACTGAGAAAAAATAAAAGACACGGTGAAAACGTGTATTTTGTGATTAAAGTGGAAATTTCTGCTTTAATCTCGAAATGTTCACTTTAACCTCGTAGTTTACTTTATTATTAAAGCAGACCATCGTAACGCCATCCCAGTTTTAATCGCTACGAGCTTCTTGGACCTGACAGCAGGTAATGTAAAAAAAATAAAAAACAGACGGCACAAAAGATGGTATGTGAGACTTTTAAAATGTATCGTGTCATTACGATCGGGAATATGCGACGCTTGAATATAAAAGCACCACGAATGCATCTGTATGTCGGCATTTTGCTTCAACACTTTGAACCATTCATCAAACAGCAAAGCGCGCACATCGATCCCCGAAGGATCTCCATAGAGGCTTGCTGTCACAGGTAGATAGTAAACAGAGACTATGACGTCACGTTCCGACTTTTAGCACACTGCGCCCCCCAACTTTTTGCTGGTACTGCAACTCGCGCACGCGTCGCGTTAATTTCTGAGGACCTGCTCAGAGGACGCGTGAAATGAACGCTGGGAACGCGTGGCAGCCATGATGCGGACGCGTACGCGTTCTGAGCGTGAAATATAAATGAGCCCTTAAGTTCATATTCTCTCCTCATGTCTGTGCGAGCTTCCTATAGCAACAAAAAAATGAAGATGTTATGTTGACTGGTAATTTTCTCTACAAAAGTGAGGATTGTGTCATGGATGGACGGTCACCCTGATGAAGATGGACCCGATTTACTTACCTGGATGGTTGGCTGGCACAGGGGATGGTCTCAGCCAGCAGATTGGAAGGTGCAGCCGGACTGGTGCTGCATTGGAGATGGATGGGAGCCACTAACCTGGCTGGAATGGATGGACACTGTTAATGAATCCCGGCTGTGGATTGTTGGTGTTCCCTTTTCCTGTTGGGAGACCAAGGAGAGTGAAGGGTACTGGGAAGCTACCTCATGTGCTCATTTCGCTCCACTGTACACTGGAGGGCAACTTCCCATCTGGTGACTCCCCGTTAGGATAGTGGTAGGGCAGCCGAGAAGTTGTGGTTCTGTAGGGCCGTGTTGTTGGTTTTCGTGGGTGCTGTGAATATATATATCCAGTGTAGCTCTTCATTTTGATTTCTGGTTTGCATATTGTACTTAGTTTTAGAACATTTTGTATTCAGTAATGACCTTTGCTAGTACTTTCGACTGAGACTAGGAGACTTTTATCTCCTAGTCCAGTCTAATGATTCTCTATGCCAAATATTCAGTTATATAGAACAGCTAGCATTCTCAGTCAGACTTTCATCGATATTCTTACACCTTTTCCAAGGCTTAACTCACTACATATTTAATTACAACCCATGGGGTACAGTGTCATGTTGCTAAAGCTGACTTAATTTTTAAAGTGAAGGCCTTGTTCATCGTTTTTGACCTTTGCTCTCACGATTTTAGACTGGATTCTCTGTTTCCTATAAATCATGTCAACTGCAATGATTTCCATTTCACCATTTTAATTCACTGTTGTATTTATACAGGATCCTCACTCTCTGTCACCACGTGCTTATTCAGTCACAATTAACTTTTCCTTTATCTGCCATTCATAGCTTCTTGCACCTTGGTGTTTAAATTGTACTCCCGATTTTGATTTTGCTCTGCTCTCTAGCCATTTCTCTTGCCTGATTTTTGCCCAGGAGAGTCGACATATCAAATTTTATTCTCGTCAGTGTCGTATTGATTAGAGCAAGGGTGGGCAAATTATGGCTTCTGGGCCACGTCATAAAACCTTCATGATTTTGTTAACAAAACTAACCTCAACTTGAGTGTCCCACGCACAGTTTACATCTTTCGTGATTTTATTAACAAAAACAATAAATTAATTACATAATCAGTGCGCGTTTTGAAACATGTGAACAAATGTGCAAGCTCATTTATAAAGCTACTCGTGTACAAGCGTAAGCTTGTGTTTACGGTATAATTGGACGTTGTGTTGCGCGTACACGGACGTTTTCATCGTACGTTGTCAGGAGACCATTTGCACGTTCTTGCGCGTGTGTTTGGATCTCTTGGGTAAATTTGTCTATCATCATCCGAGCACTGTATTGTATTTCAAATTTTGTTATCCATAACAATGAGTGCTACTGTGAAAGACGTAAAATTGAAGATGAGTGTTGTGTTTTTACCAAGGAATGGACATACAAGTTGTCACAAGAACGAGACATGGACAGATAAAGGTTTGGGGCAGCCACCAGTATAATGTGGTATCCTGGCTGCAAAAGTCGTTTTAACAAATAATCAGCACTGAAGTGCATTCAACTGAGTCCAAAACAAGACTGAGGAAACAAAGGAAAAGGGGCAGGTTTTAAAGGGGGAGAAAGGAAGTGAGGTCATATGGATCCGGCACGTGGTCTTCCACCATTGGTTCATAGCCGGACGTGACATCAGAGGGACTGGAGTTGGTGTGGCCGACTTCCATTGGCTCAGTCCCGGAAGTGATGTCAGGAGAGCCAGGTGAAATCCCCCGGGAATGGTCTACAGGCAAGGGAGAAAAAGAGTCAGTGTACTCTGCCACACCCCGGCATGCCTCCGAACTGCCTTCACTCAAGCCCTTTAGCTGCCTCCCATGCGCACGTGTGTGACAAAGTATTTTTTTTTTTTTTGCAAGTGTTGAAAGTAAATTAGTGTACCTGATATACCATGACAGTGTTGCTGTTTTTAAGGAGTTCAATTTGAAAAGACATTTTCAAACTAAACAAAGTAAGTTTGGAAGGAATTCATCGGAAAATGAATTAGAGCAAAAAGCTCATTTTATGTTCTACTTTCTTTGTGTGCCAAAGTTATATAGTTATATGACTAATAAATGCATTTTAGTGTCAAAATAACATTAATTATTTAGTAAATTTAGATTTTTGTCACCTGCGGCCCACTAGAGACCTTACAGATGTCCATGTGGTCCACCGCTGGCCTGAGGCTACAAGCCAGAAGGTTTCTACCTGTTGTTGGTTTCTTTTCGTTTACTCATTCACATACATTGTGTGTCCACTGTCACAGACAAGCGCTACTCACTGACAATCAAACATGATCATGTCAGACCCCAGGTCAAGTGGGTAGAGGAGAGCCCACTCCAGGCTGGAATTGCAAGCAGTGTAACGTGGTACAGGACAAGGAGCACCAACGATAAAGAAAAGGAAACCTGCATTTGCAGCAGTGCTGTGCTAGTAGTTGGAAAACAGCACTTACAAAAGGTGTGAACCACAAGAAGAGTGTTATAATTGCTACATTTTATTAATTTTGTATGCATTTTCCTTTGTAATTTTTTGGTAATTTTATGCAGCTAAATTGGAATTGTATAACCAGGGAATTTGATTTGATATTAGTATTTCTCTTTCTGACTTCCTTTAAAATGGTATTTTTTTTCTTCTCATGACTCCATTTTGGATAGCTCATGCACACTGCCATTCTGTTGGAGAAGTGCCAGCCATTGCGTAGACAATGTTAACAAAGTTCCACAGGAGTTCACGGCATGTGTTGTCAGCATCGAGACCTGTAAAGTTCCTGCTGGTGTGATTCTCATTCATCTATGTTTTTGAAAAAAAAAACATTTTATGTGTGACTAGCAAAATACCCGCGCTTCGCAGCGGAGAAGTAGTGTGTTAAAGAAGTTATGAAAAAGAAAAGGAAACATTTTGAAAATAACGTAACATGATTGTCAATGTAATTGTTTTGTGACTGTTATGAGTGTTGCTGTCATCAAGGATCTGATTATCATTATTTCTTTCAATCAGGTTCGTATTTGGAGGATGTGTTGTGTTCAAATTATATTCCGTGTTTGTCAACCGTTGTAAAGATAACAGGTTTCATTCATCGAAGTGTTCACTACCCAAATCGGCACTCGTGAATCTAAGATGTTTAACAGGCATTCCCAGTATTAAGTTGTGGATTTGCCTGCAAATATTTAGCGGGTGCGTGTCTATGAACTTAATTTAAACTTAAGCTTTACACCTTGCTTTCCTATTGATATGTCTACAAAGGCTTGTTTAGATTCAGAGGGTTGTTCCTTTCTTACTGCATCAATAAACAGCTCGTCCTCCTCTTTATCTGAGACATCACACACTGCATGCACGGGTTTACCTTTCCCAGTCCTGCAAAGGCAGTTCACGTGAGCCGCTCGGAGTACGTGCATCGAAGGTTCTCAGCTGTGCTTATGCTATCTCGTGCGATCCTGCGATGTCCATGGCTTTATTTAATGTTAGTTCAGACCTGGCACTTAAAAGTTTCTCTCGCACTTTCGCTGAGTTTGTGCCAAACACTAGTCTATCCCTGACCATCTCATCTTCGTTCGCATAAACACAGTCCTTCACGCGCGAATATTTAGCGGCGTGCGTGTCTATTGGATTGCTGCTGACGGATGGCCTTATATGGGCAGGCACTCAATTACATGGGAGGCGTGACGATGAGGGACGCAACTCCGCCTCACACGGTGACCGAGCTGCAGGCTATGGCCATATATATGTACGTATGTAGGTTCCAGTTATTACCGTTACGTGTAGAATTTCAAAATGAAACCTGCCTAACATTTGTAAGTAAGCTGTAAGGAATGAGCCTGACAAATTTCAACCTTCTACCTACACAGGAAGTTGGAGAATTAGTGATGAGTGAGTGAGTCAGTGAGTGAGTTAGTCAGTCAGTGAAGGCTTTGCCTTTTATTAGTATAGATTCTCCGTGTCTTTCGTACATTGGTATATCTGGTTCCTGATTCTCATCTTACGTTTTTGGCTTGGGAAAAGATCAGTTTATCTTTTTGGTATCAACCCATTCATATTCTTTGGATTATGTTTCATTTCATGCTCCTTTAATTGAAATTTTTTTCTTTGTCTCTTGCTAATACAAAAAAAAACAGACGTAATCGTAAATCAAGCAAAGATCATAAATGGGTAAGACTAAGTTCTTTCAACAAAACCAAAAAAGTCAATTGGAACCGAAAAAATGGACTAAAAAATCTCTAAGCAGAATAGTATTTTTGAAAAAAAAAAGGTTTTGCTTACAATAGATGGGAGTTATCTGCAGTCTTGAATAGATATAAGATGTCAGAGCTGACCTTTTATCCATCACATGCCATGATCTCCCAAACCTTACCCTTCAACCATGAGAGTTGAACTATGACGAGGGGCAATAGTCGTATTTTATATGTAACCTCAGAGGTTAAGCTCTGTTTAATTAAAGTGTGCTTTATACAGAGACTAAGTAGCTTTCTTGCTGTGTGTTACATGAATAATATAATGGGCAGTCAAAAAGTTCCCAGAATTGTGATATAGTGGGAGAGTGAGAGATCAGATTATGTACACATTGTTGTGGAGGGGAGTGCACCAGTCTGTAGACCAGTTACAACAGGTCTGGATTGGTTTCGATGTGTAATATATTGTTTTAATTACCGTTTGAGTTAGACGTTGGTGCAGTCATTCGGTGCAATGTCACAGTTGGAACAACGTGCTAACATCAAGTTCATGTGCAAATGGGGGAAATCAACTTCAGATACACTAGCAGCAAATGCAGTAGTGCCGCTAGTGTACGAGTGCCCCTCGCATTTCACATGTAACCTCAGAGGCTAAACGCTCTTCTGTAGCATATGTCTCAGAATAAAGCCTGGGTTAGTTTTTTGACACTCGCAAGCCTGGATCTTGGTTTTTATCCAGGACACAAGCCCAGACACTCAGACTCCTTGCTCAGTCTCTTGAGCACCCCAATCAGAACCTCCACTGAAAAGTCAAGATCCGCGAATCATTCTTCTCCAACAGATGCCCCACAGCCACTGGACCACCCTTTAACGACCTCTTGGGCACGGCCATCAGCAGTGTGTCTGTTTGCGGAGAGAGTGTCGACCTTGTTGAGAGGTTTACTTACCTTGGCAGTGACACTCATGTCTCTGGTGACTCTTCCTATTAATTAAGGCAGTAGACGGATTGGGAGAGCATGTGGGATCATGAGGTCACTGGAAAGGAGTTTGTGACACTCCCAAATATCTGTGCAAAAAGACGTAGGTCCCAGTCTTTAGAGTCCTGGTGCTCCCTGTCTTGCTATATGGTTGCCAGACATGGACACTATCCAATGTCCTGAGACGAAGACAGGACTCCTTTGGTACTGTGTCTCTCCGGAAAATCCTTGGGTACCATTGGTTTGACTTTGTGTCGAATGAGCGGTTGCTCATGGAGTCCCGAATGAGGCACATTACCTGCATTGTGCGGGAGCGTCAGTTACGGCACTACAGCCATGTGGTGCGATTCCCGGGGGTGATCCGGCTCATAAGATCCTCATTGCTGGGGACTCGAGTGGCTGGACCAGGCCAAGGGGTCGCCCACGTAACACTTGGCTGCGGCAGATAGAGGGTTGTTTCCAGAGGGTGGGACTGGACCGTGCGTCTGTCTGGGGAGTTGCAAACCGGGATCCCAAATTGTTTCGTTGTGTGGTGGGTGCGGTAACGCACTGTACCAGTGCATGCTCCCCAACTTGACTTGACTTAGTTTTTGGACTTTGTGTCCAGGTTGGTGCTCCATCATTTCGTCTGTGAGCAGTGTGTTCCCTCAGTCGATGACAAAATGTTATTTCCTTATGCTACTTGCTTCAGTTTCCTCCATCGATTTGCATTAAAGACCACCCAAACTTTATAAAACTTTACTTTGAGCTCACTTTTCTATCTACTGTTTTAAAATTAGTGATCTCCCTATGCTTTAACACACAGTCTATTGGTCATTAGTGTTACCGAATTAGGCTGCATCTGACATTCATTTTCTAAAGTTTGTAAGTCTTTTTTGCGACTTGATGAATTAATTTGGTCCGTATGAACTTTAATGGAAAGCTCCTGACACCAACAACAGCACCTTATTTTGTCTATTTATGTTCCAGTATTTTTTTAGTCCTCGCTGTTCGACCCAAACACAGCATTTTGTTTAACAGGTCATCCTCCTATGTTGTGTACTCAATGAAGCAGTACTAAGTTATCATTTTTTATCTCCTAAATTTAACTTTAAGTTGTAACCCCCAACCGAATAAGAATTGCAACAAAGCCACTGTTAGAATAAGATTCACTGAAAAACCTGGACCAGAAAAATCAAATCTAGATGTTGATCTGCAGATTAGTTCTGGCTGCTTGACAGTGTCACTTGCCAGGCTTTCCTGGAGATGGCAGTGGGCAATTACATTGTCACTGTTTGTGCATTAATACAAACACATTCCGCCCTTTCCTTTGAAATTTTCGTCTTGGTGTAGTGATCCATGTCTCTTTTACACTTCTGATGAGGACCGCTACGTTTGGATATCAATGTTGGAAATCATTTATCTATTCTGACAACAGCTTTGTTATGATAAGGTTACAAGGTATTGGTAGGATCAGCATAATGCTCCAGTAATGCACAAGTCTACACCAGGCCAATCTAGAGTCGCCTTATTTTTAATAGGAAGAAAAAATGGTGAACATACAGAGCATCAGAAAATGAGAAAACAACACCCCGGGGCAGGGAATTGAGCCCAGGATTTGGAGCAATAAGGCTAACCATTAAGACAAATTACATTTTCATTGCCTTGATTTCCACAGTACTTAGTGGAGGATTTCAATAAAACGTGTCTTCAGCAAGAGAGAGCATTTTGTAAACGTAATAAGATATGTCTATTAAATGAATGCAGTAGACAATTGGTGCTTAAAAGTTGTTTTTCTCACTACCCAATTTTGGCTTTTAATTCTGTCCTCGAGACCCAGAATAGCCGCAGACCATCATCCGATTTGGAGAACTCCTGATGCAGGTTGTACTGGAGAAGTGGCATTTGCTTGAATTACTCGAGGCAAACCATCACAAGACCCTCTGCACACTGCACATGACCCTTTCCCTTTGAGTACTACGCGACCCAAATTCAAACAACATACTATAGTGTAAGAACCTACGATGTAAAGACAACTTGAAAACTAATATGAGAGAAAGATTATAGAAGAAATTTGGACAATCAAAGCATTAATGGAATTGTACATAATAATGTACATGTAATTTGTAGTGATGGGCAAGAAAAATGAATCATGTTCTCATGCAGAACACAGATACACAAAAATATTCTAATGTAATAGGTGTCTATGGTGACCAAAGCTGGACACCATCAAACAGTACCAAAGGCAGCCATGAAAAAAATGATCACGTTACTCAGGTTGAATAATCCACATGTTAGGTTGTACAGTCATGTGCTCACAAATCAAATCAAATAGCCTTTTTTGTCAATTCACTATATGTGCAGAACATACAGGAGAATCGAAATACTGTTTCTCTCTTAACTTCGTAGTACAATAAAATATATATATTGTGGAGACTGGCCCGGACACAGATAGGCAGACATGTTCATTTTTCCCACCACACGTTTATTTACACTATATATATATATATATATATATATATTTTTTTTTCCAGCTTTTGGAGTTTTTTTGTTTTTCTGTCCACCTGGCCATTGGACCTTACTTATTCTATGTTAATTAATGTTGACTTATGTTTATTTTTTATTGTGTCTTCTATTTTTCTATTCATTTTGTAAAGCACTTTGAGCTACATTTTTTTGTATGAATATGTGCTATATAAATAAATGTTGATTGATTGATTGATTGAATGTCCAAAGTGCTTCACGAACCCCACAAGTCCCCAAAGTTCCTTCTCTCCTCTCCAGCTCAGTCCACTCCGCTCCAGACGGGTTTGAGCTTTCTTGGCCAGTGATGTGGTGTTATCTGACCAGGAGAGGTCCTCTGAGATGTACGTCATGTACAATGTACAATATACACATATACATTGTGCATAATGTGTGCATTTTTACTAAAATTTAGTTAAATAAACCAGTTTAGAAAATATTGTAATGAATGAAATGGAACATAACCAGGTACCTTTCATCATTACATTCATATTTGCAGATGAAAATGGAGCATAACCAAGAACTAGAACTGTACAGATGTGGTGGGCTGGCACCCTGCCCGGGATTTGTTTCCTGCCTGGTGCCCTGTGTTGGCTGGGACCCCCGTGACCCTGTAGTTAGGATATAGCGGGCTGGATAATGGATGGATGGATAGAACTGTAGAGTTGTGGCCAAAAGTTTTGAGAATGACACAAGTATTGGTTTTCACAAAGTTTGCTGCTTCAGTGTTTTTAGATCTTTTTGTCAGATGTTTCTATGGTACCTGAAGTAGAATTACAAGCATTTCATAAGTTTCAAAGGCTTTTATTGACAATTACATTAAGTTTATGCAAAGAGTCAATATTTGCAGTGTTGGCCCTTCTTTCATTTTCAAGACCTCTGCAATTCGCCCTGGCAGGCTGTCAATCAACTTCTGGGCCAAATCCTGACCGATGGCAGCCCATTCTTGCATAATCAATGCTTGGAGAGTGTCAGAATTTGTGGGTTTTTGTTTGTCCACCCACCTCTTAAGGACTGACCACAAGTTCTCAATGGGATTAAGGTCTGGGGAGTTTCCTGGCCATGGACCCAATATTTTGATGTTTTGTACCCCGTGCCACTTAGTTATCACTTTTGTTTTATGGTCCAGTGCTTCATCATGCTGGATTGTTCACTGCTGGTCACCAGACTGTTCTTGGATAGTTGGGAGAAGTTGCTCTCAGAGGATGTTTTGGTCCCATTCCTTATTCATGGCTGTATTCTTAGGAAAAATTGTGAGTGAGCCCTGCACTCCTTTGGCTGAGAAGCAAATCCACACATGAATGGTCTCAGGATGCTTTACTGTTGGCATGACACTCACCTTTTCATTTTTCCGTATAACCCAAACAATCGGCAAGAGGATTCATCATAGAAAATGACTTTTTCCCCCAGCAGTCCTCAGCAGTCCAATCCCTGTACCTTTTGCAGAATATCAGTCTCTCCCTGATGTTTTTCTTCTCTTCTTTGCTGCCCTTCTTGACACCCACCAGGCCATCCTTCAAAAGTCTTCACCTCACTCACACCTACCTGCTGCCATTCCTGAGCAAGCTATACACTGGTGGTGCCCACAGCTGAATCAACTTTAGGAGACGGTCCTGGCACTTGTTGGACTTGCTTGCTGGAAGCACCACCCTTCTTTTAAAACATCTAGTCTCCTATTCTAATTAAGTCAGCATGACAGAGTGATCTCCAGCCTTGTCCTCGTTGACACTCTCACCCGTGTGAATGAGAGGATCACTGAAGTGACGTCTGCAGGTCCTTTCGTGGCAGGGCTGAAATGCAGTGGAAATGTTTTTTTTGGCTGTGGTGGGCTGGCGCCCTGCCTGGGGTTTGTTTTTTCTGCCTTGGGTCCTGGGATTGGCTCCAGCAGACCCCCGTGACCCTGTAGTTAGGAATATAGTGGGTTGGATAATGGATGGTTGGGTTTTCTGGGATTAAGTTAATTTTCATGGCAAACAGGGACTTTACAATTCATTGCAGTTCATCTGATCACTCTTCGTAACATTCTGGAGTAGATGCAGGTTGCCATCATAAAATCTGAGGCAGCAAACTTTGTGAAAATGAATATTTGTGTCATTCTCAAAACCTTTGGCTACGACTGTAGACCCATCTTCCATCATTACATTACAATTCATATTCACAAATAAAAATGAAGCATAACCAAGAACTAGAATAACAGACCCACGTTACATCATTACATTTATATTCCTATTCACAAATGAAAATGGAATATAACAAAGAAATAGAACTGTAGACCCCCCATCATTACGTTTATATTCCAATTCATAAATGAAAATGAAACATAACCAAGAACTAAAATAATAGACCCGCCTCCCATCATTACATTTATATTCCTATTCACAACTGCAGTACGTCAGGATTATTTAGCAGCAGGTGAATCGACCTCCTGCTTGTTGAAGCATCTCAGATATGCACAGTTCTTGTCTCCTCTTGGTTTTGTTTCACTCTCTGTTCGTTAACTTTTAATCTTTAGTATTCTTCTCTCAGTACACATTGTGACATCACATGAAGTGCAATGTTAGCCAATGACTGAGCCGAACTCCAAACCAATGAATGAGTAGGGAAGGAGGATCTTCAGCTTCTATGCTTGGTCACATCTAGAGCATTTTAACATGAGGTGGTTTATTTAACAATATTTTAGTAAAGATACTTGGAACATTAGGAACATACAAATGGAAGACTGGACATGTGGATTATTCAACACAATTTACATGGACGTTGATGTTTAATGTTGTTTTACATTGTTCAGTGTTAGTCACTATAGACACCTATTGTATCAGAAACTTTGCTATATTTATTTCTGCATTTATCCTTCACTACAAACTATTTGAGGTAAGTAACAAAATTGTGCAGTATTCCTTTAATGTCTTAGGGCTCATCTATACTTCACGCTTAGAACGAGTACGCGCCCGCATCATGGCTGCCACGCGTTCCCAGCGTTCATTTCACGCTTCCTCTGAGCAGGTCTTCAGAAATTAACGTGACGCGTGCGCGAGTTGCAGTACCAGCAAAAAGTCGGGGCGCAGTGTGCTAAAAGTCGGAACGTGATGTCAGAGTCTCTGTTTACTATCTACATGTGACAGCAAGCCTCTATGGAGATCCTACGGGGATCGATGTGCGCGCTTTGCTGTTTGATGAATGGTTCAATGTGGTGAAGCAAAATGTCGACATAGAGATGCATTTTAGGTGCTTTTATATTCAAGCGTCGCATATTCCTGATCGTAATGACACGATACATTTTAAAAGTCTCACATACCGTCTTCTGGGCCGTCTTTTTTTTTTTTTTTGCAACTTCACAACAGCAACACAATGTATAGCGCTGTATTTGAGCCACTGAGAAAAAAATAAAGGACACGGTGAAAACGTGTATTTTGTGATTAAAGTGGAAATTTCGGCTTTAATCTCGAAATGTCCACTTTAACCTCGTAGTTTACTTTATCATTAAAGCAGACCATCGTAAACGTCATCCCAGTTTTTAATTGTTACGAGCTTCTTGGACCTGACAGCTGTGGAAAACAGCAATAGATCGCCACACAGAACAAATTAAATGTCTGATATTCCAACTCTCTGCACATTTAGAATCTTTAGATTTATACTTGATATCACTTTCATGATGAAATGCATTAAAGTGTTTATATTACATTTTACATATAATTTCGTTTAAATAATGAATACTGTTAATAATTACACACATGGGGTGACACGGTGGTGGAGCGATAGCACTGCTGTCTCGCAGGGAGTTATGTTGCTGGTATTTCCTGCTTGTATTCCACACTGTGCTCCGGTTTCATTCCAAAGATATGCAGATTTGGGGATTTGGTGCCGCTAAAATGACGCTAGTGTATGCCAGTGCTTGTATTCACCTTGCGATGAGCTGAGGCCTCGTCAAGGGACTGTTTCTCACTCTTGCCCAATGCTTGCTGGAATGGACACATCCCTGGATTGATGGATTTAATCAATAAACATCCTTTTCAGAGATATTGCGGTAAGGTGTCATCAGAATTTAATAGGTGTTTTAGGCAATTCACAACACAGAGAAACCGAACATGTTCTTACCGTGATAATATCTCGCACTGCCACCTGGTGGATTCCTCCAGATTTACGTAAAGTACGCACGCAAGTATGAACACTACAATGCTTGCATAGCAGGATCGTCCTCTGCAGCATGTGTCGCGTCACGTGAGGTATAACTCCGGCCTTAGGCTGAAGGTTCCTACCTTGTACAACATAATGTTTGGAATGGCTTCAGCGTCTCAGAATCCCACAATGGAAAAAGCCAGCTATGGAAATCAATGGATGAATGAATGATCATCTTGTAAAGCTTCAGACGTGAATGCGCCTTGAACTGCACCTACATGCCCCCCTGAAATAACCACATATAGGCTATGCTAATCAACATTACACATATGCAATCACCATTTCCCCTTGGGATTAATAAAGTATCTATCTATCTATCTATCTATCTATCTATCTATCTATCTATCTATCTATCTATCTATCTATCTATCTGTAGCAGAGCGACGGGCACTAAGCAAACTCCTGTCAATCATGAAGAATCCACTGCATCCACTGAACAGGATCATCTCCAGGCAGAGGAGTAGCTTCAGTGACAGACTTTTGTTACCGTCCTGCTCCACTGACAGAATGAGGAGACCCCACACTATGTGACTCTTCAATTCCACCCAAAGGGAGTAAATGCTAACATTCATTTAAAGTTATTGTCTGCTTTTACATGCATTTTATCACTCTTTAATTTATTTATTTTTTGTATCAGTATGCTGCTGCTGGATTATATGAATTTCCCCTTGGGATTAATGAAGTATCTATCTATCTATCTATCTATCTATCTATCTATCTATCTATCTATCTATCTATCTATCTATCTATCTACTACAGACCTTCAATCGATGGTGGAGAAGCCTTTCATCTGACACACTTAACCGACACAAGCATTTGAGGAGTTCTGTGGTGCGCCCCACCACTGAGTGGGCCAGAGCATGCATGGCATTGTAGAGCCCCTCCTCTGTGATCTGGGAGGTCAGGGTAAGGCATAAGGTGCCTGTGTCTGAGCGGGTAGCCATTGTCACCAGGCACATGTAATAATATGTGAGTGACTATGATGACAAGGCCATATGGAACATTTAACAAGTCATCACGTACAGCACCGTTAGCAAGTCCTCTACCGACGCTACTTTGCCTTAAAACCAAAAATCAATCCTACAAAGGAAAAAGCCAGCGATGAAAATCAATGGATGAATGAATAAGAACACCAGGTCTGGAAAGGTAAATACATAAAAAAAAATTAAAGTAGGTTACTAGTTGAGTCAGTCCCCAGATACGTTGCACACAAATTAAGAAGTTAGTAATGACTTGGCATCAATTTAGAAAATTAAATGATGAACTGAATTTAATATTCACAGGAGGTTATTGGGACGGCGGGGTAGCACACTGCCTGTGTCCTGCCTGTGTGGAGTTTGCATCTTCTCCTGACGTTCATTTTCACCGGGTACTCCTTTATCCTTCTACACGTCTAAGCTGTGCACCTTCCTGACTGCAAGTTGGCTTGGTGTAGGTGAGATCACAATTATAACGGTAATAGATGTATCTTGTCATAATTTTACGTTAATGAAATTGCCATAAAACATGTCTTTTTAACTTACTGTGTGTTATCATGTATGTAAATGATACAGGAGAATTTTTGACTAGTTCCGTTATTGCATTATAGCTCTGAGCCTCGACTCGGTGAATAGTCCTATAAAAAAAATAAAAAGATAAATAATAACATAAAATGAAATTGAAACTGTCTGGCATTCACTGCAAGGCTCTGCTTGCCACACTGTCTTGGAAGAAGTCGGTTTAGAAATGAATGAAGGTGTTGACTAAAAGAAAGAAAGAGCTGACAGCCCGTTTCAGATGAACTGATATTCTGAATCGCAGAAGAGAATAAAAGGTTTTGTGACGAAATGAAGCTTCACAGGCAGACACAGGGAAAGACTACCAAAAGGCAGAAAGATTTTAAAAAATGTGCAGGTTGCACAGTCTTTGGCTAAAATATTTTTAGAAATTTAAAGTGTGATTTGAAAACTTAAAAATGAACAAAACGGGAGGCATGACGCTGCAGTGATTAGTGTTGTCTCTTCACAGGCATTTAAATTCTACCCTGAGGTCTCCTTTAAACAACTTTGCATGAATTTGAGTACGAAAGCATGCATAGTGCAAAAAAAACAGGAAAATATGAATGCCAAAAAAAATAAAAGATTAAAACTGGTGTATGCACATTTGTATGCAAATTAACCTTAAACTACAAACGTCTTGTAAATATGAATCTGTGAATGTGCCTCGAACGGCACCAGGTTGCCACCCTGAAACAACCATATATGGAGTATGCTAATCAACCTCATAAATATGCAATGACGATGCTACAGAACTTCATTGGATGGTAGAGCAGCCGCCCACCTGATGCTTGGAGACAGCGGCATAACCGTCACCTGCATTTGTGGAGTCCTATGGTGCTCTGCATGACTGAGTGGGCAAGAGCAGGCATGGCATTGTAGCACCTCTACTCTGCACTTTGGAGGGTCAGGGTGATACATAAGGTGCCAGTATTGGAGTAGGTAGCCACTGTCACCTGGTACATGTAATGACATGATTGCTGTGACAATGACTAGTGAGTGACTCCCGATTCCAGGCCATATGAAACACTGAGGGTTACCTTACCAACAAGCCAGTCATGACGTACAGCACCATCAGTAAGTCCTCTGACAACACTACCTTGCCTGGACCCAGGCCACCGAGGCACATCGTTTGCCAATATCCTATCCTGGATTAGTGCATAGATTACGTCTAATGCTGCAGGAACAAACGCTGTATAACAAAAAAGCAAAAGTGTGTAAAACTACAAACAGCTTAAGTGTTAAGAAATGGTTACTATTCTAATGAAAGTATTTCATTTTCTTTTTTAGATTATTCACACAGGTGGACACATCAAATTAAATTGCATTAAATGAGGACTCATTATAAGAACGGTGTGGGAAAATCAGGTAAGAACCCATTAAACACTGTAATTTCATTATGTTTTACTGACCTGTATACAAGCAGTAAGGTTTTGTTGGTGAATTATGTGCCAATGTGTTGTTTTCTTTAAGAGTGTCACAGTTGCTTTGTTTTTATAGGGGCGGCATGCTGGCGTAGTGGTAGCGCTGCTGCCTAGTAGTTAGGAGACCTGGGTTCGCTGCCTGGGTCCTCCCTGCCTGGAGTTTGCATGTTCTCCCCGTGTCTGCGTGGGTTTCCTCCCACAGTCCAAAGACATGCAGGTTAGGCGCATTGGTGATCCCAAATTGTCCCTAGTGGGTGTGTCCTGTGGTGGGCTGGCGCTCTGCCCGGGGTTTGTTTCCTGCCCTGTGTTGGCTGGGATTGGCTCCAGCAGACCCCCGTGACTCTGTAGTTAGGATATAGCAGGTTGGATAATGGATGGTTATGTTTATCGGTTTTCTTTGGCCTCAATATATGCAGTAGATGAAGCATCGTTTTGGGGGTATAGAAGTCAAGGAGTACAGTGCTTATATTTGATTTAAAGTTAAATTCACTTTTAACATTCTCCTGTGGTGCCATTTATGTTTCAGTGTGGGTGCTGACATTGTGTGCCGTTTGTTTTCTTTGTTACTGGGAGACTGCTAGGCTGAATGTCCAGGAGTGTGTGACACGTGACATCATTGCTCCGACAATATATAAAGTCAGCGTTTTTGGATGCAATTCGAAAGACTCTAGCGGTTTTTTCTTTTCATTATTGTGACCTCTTATTCTTACTTTTTCTCTCGGTTTATTCTTCCTTTGCCTGTTAATACGTTTTTGATTTTCTATTTTGATCTTGTGTTATAGATTATTGCTTTCCCAGTTTTTGAGTTTAGCCAGTTTACACGTCTTACTGCTCTCTCCTGATTCCATCTTTATTTCTGACTGCCGTCACTAAAGAGTAGATAAAACTGTTGTGAATATCTAACTCTGTTAATATTTTTTCTGGGAGGAATTGTTTAAGAAATCATAACTCTGCATTTTGGTTTTGTTGTGAGTGCTGCCATTTTGTATCCCTATTACCAGAGGCAGGTGTTATGGAGGTTGCATTGAGTGACTTCAGTTTTATAGCTGGTGACAAGACGAGAGATGTGACTCTCTAACTAACTTTCTAAGTATTTTATGTCTTTTTGTTTCAAAGTTTTTGATTCAACAACTGTTTTTATCTGGTGATTAATTTTGATTTGCATTCTGGTTTTGATGAAAGATAGGACAGATTCTCTGGTTTGGACTGTGGCTTAACAAGGATGTAGTGGATAAGCAGGAAACAACCAAATATACTGTATGTTATAGGTTTAAAATAAAAGGAAAAAGGGTATACTTAGAAAGCAGTTGTGATCATTACAAAATATAACTAATAGCCAAGAATTAAAAAAAGAAAAAACTAAACAGAGAGTCTATATGACTTGGCACAGATAATTCTACAAGGACAACAAAGGTAAACTGAAGATTTTTAAAGCAAAGTAGCAAAGTGTACATACAGTATATTTATAAAGAATTCATGTAAGGCAGAGCCTGTATGACCTTGTAATTACACAGACGATACTCCAAGAAAAAAAGCAAACCTAGCTCATCTGTTTTCACTTTCAACTTCTGACTCATGTTACCTGCCATTCTTTCTTGCTTTATTTCTATCCTTTGGCATAATAAAATGACATTGTTAGAGAGGAAATGATCATGATGTTTTCTGCACATATAAGAATTTGTATACTTTTACTGTAATTGACTGGTCTGTTGCATTTAAATGTATGAAATCAATAATGTGTTCCTAGAAATCAGAGAGTCGGACTGACTGTTATAGTCAGTATTCAGGAAGGACAGCGGTCTGCTGGTAGAATCAGTCAATAATCTAACAGATAGTTTTTATTACAAAAGAAATGAGAAATTGTATTGGGAAAAGTATGCACACTGCATTTTGGAAATCCTATAGGTGTAGAGAAAGTTGTCTTAATGAACAGGGCTTATTTTTTCCCTTGTGAATGCTGGCCCCGGCACAGACAGACGGACAACATGTTTTCACCCATCACACCGTTTATTTACACTATATACAATTTAGTCAAAGTCACGTGCACTCACAATCCCCAGTGCCTCTTGCACCGATTTCCCCAAAGTCCAGGGCCCACAGTCTTTGTGCCTTCCTGGCCGCCTCCAGTCCTCTCTCTCCAGCTCACTCCTACTGCCTCCCGACTTCCACCAATGACTGGAGGGAGGCGGCCCCTTTTATGTGAACCCGGATGGGCTCCAGCTGCTTCCCGGCACTTAGTCCTGGCCACACCCCTGTGTGGCGGAAGTGCCGGCTGCGCACCCGGAAGCCGTCCGTGTATCCCCTTTCGTCTTCCCCCCGGCACTTCCTGGTGTGGCAGAACTGCCGGGCTCCCGGGATCAATAGGCACTGGGGCGCTGCCTGGCGGTGGCCACGCGTCCCTACAGAGCTGGGCTTCCAAGCCCCCTACCCGAGGCCTCCTGCATAACCAGGACGGACGCCCTCTCTCGGTGTGGAGGAGGCACACGCCCTCCTCCGGTCTTCCAAGGCGTCCCGGCCGGGCTCCATCCCCGGCCAAAGACCACACGGGGTAAACCGGCATCGGGCGCCGCCTGGTGGTGACCACGGGTCCCTACAGGGCTGGGCTTCCAAGCCTTGTACCCGTGGCCCCCAACATAACCAGGACGGACGCCCCCTCGCGGTCTGGAGGAGGCACAAGCCCTCCTCTCCTCCTTCTCCCTCCCTCTTGTCTGTCTGTATCTCCTGTTATTAAGTCGAGTCTACATAACCTTGGGGTTATTCTTGACCAGTCCCTGACGCTTAATGAATATGTAAGATTAGTCAGCTGCTTGTGTTTCTTTCATTTAAGAAATCTTTCAAAAGTAAGAAATGCTGTTTCAAAATCAGAACTGGAGATGCTTGTACATTCTGTTATTTCCTCACGGCTTGATTACTGTAATGCTCTCTTTACGGGTTTGAGCAAGTCCTCTCTCTCACGTCTTCAGTTAGTCCGAAATGCAGCTGCCAGGCTCCTAACTCGCGCTAGCCAGAGTGATCATATCACCTCCATTTTGCACACACTGCGCTGGCTCCCAGTGTTTTACAGAATTCATTTTAAAGTTTTGGTACTTACTTTCAGAGCTTTGCACGAACAAGCTCCGGAGTACCTAACCAGTCTGCTCCAACGTTATACAGCTTGTTGGACGCTTAGATCAGGGCAACAGGGGCTTCTAGTTGTCCCACGCACTCGACTAAAAACCCATGGGGATCGTGCCTTTCGGTCTGTGGCACCAAGACTATGGAATAGCCTGCCTTGTGGTCTGCGCGCAGCCAAGTCTGTTAATTCTTTTAAAAAACAACTAAAAACATTTCTTTTTAAAAAAGCTTTTAATCAGTGCTGAATAGTTCCAGTTTGTTTATTTATTATTTTTATTGGTTTTGTTTTTTGTTGTATTTGTACTGTATTTGCTATTCAGTGCTCTGTCAGCTTTTGTCTATGAAGGGCACTAAAATATTTTGGATTTTTGTTTATCATTGGCTGAGCTTTCAAAGTAGCAACTTCCTTTTAACATATGACATCCATTAATTATCCAACCCACTATATTCTAACTACAGGGTCACAGGGGTCTGCTGGAGCCAATCCCAGCCAACACAGGGCACAAGGCAGGAAACAAACCCCAAGCAGGTCACCAGCCCACTGCAGGGCACACACACACCAAGCACAATTTAGAATCCCCATTGCACCTAACCTGCATGGCTTTGGACTGTGGGAGGAAACCGGAGGGAACCCACACAGACACCATGCAAACTCCACACAGGGAGGACCCAGGAAGTGAACCCGGGCCTCCAAACTGCAAAGCAGTAGTGCTACCCACTGCGCCACCGTGCCACCCTAACATATGACATGCCTTATGGAAACAGTAGTATTTCCGCAGTGACATTAAGTTTATTGGATTAACAATAATTAGCAATATGCATCATAACAAAATTAGACAGGTGCATAAATTTGGGCACCACAACAGAGATATGACATCAATACTTAGTTGAGCCTCCTTTTGCTCCTTTGAGCCTCTAGACGCTGTCCTCCTATAGCCTTTGATGAGTGTCTGGATTCTGGATGGAGGTATTTCTGACCATTCTTCCATACAAAATCTCTCCAGTTCAGTTAAATTTGATGGCTGCCGAGCATGGACAGCCTGCTTCAAATCATCCCATAGATTTTCGATGATATTCAAGTCAGGGGACTGTGACCATTCCAGAACATTGTACTTCTCCCCCTGCATGAATACCTTTGTAGCTTTCGAACTGTGTTTTGGGTCATCGTCTTGTTGGAATATCCAAGCCCTGCGTAACTTCAACTTTGTGACTGATGCTTGAACATTATCCTAAAGAATTTGTTGATATTGGGTTGAATTCTTCCGACCCTCGACTTTAACAAGGGTCCCAGTCCCTGAACGAGCCACACAACCCCACAGCATGATGGGACCTCCACCAAATTTGACAGGAGGTAGCAGGTGTTTTTCTTGGACTGCGGTGTTCTTCTTCCGCCATGCAAAGCACTTTTTGTTATGACCAAATAACTAATTTTCATCTCATCAGTCCAAAACACCTTGTTTCAAAATGAGCATTTGAATACAACAAGCGACTCTGTTTGTGGCGTGAGTGCAGAAAGGGCTTCTTTCTCATCGCCCTGCCATACAGATGTTCTTTGTGCAAATTGCGCTGAATTGTAGAACGATGTACAGATACACCATTTGCAGTGAGATGTTCTGCAGGTCTTTGGAGGTGATCTGTGGGTTGTCTGTAACCATTCTCACAATCCTGCTCATATGCCGCTCCTGTATTTTTCTTGGCCTGCCAGACCTGCTGGGTTTAACAGCAACTGTGCCTGTGGCCTTCCATTTCCTGATTCCATTCCTTACAGTTGAAACTGACAGTTTAAACTTCTGAGATGGCTTTTTGTAGGCTTCCCTAAACCAGGAGACTGAACAATCTTTGTTTTCAGATCTTTTGAGAGTTGCTTAGAGGATCCCATGCTGTCTGTCACTCTTCAGAGGAGAGTCAAAGGTAGGCACAACTTGTAATTGACCACCTTAAATACCTTTTACCACTCGTGATTGGACACTCCTGTCTATGAAGTTCAAGGCTTAACGAGCTCATCCAACCAATTTGGTGTTTCAAGTAATCAGCATTGAGCAGTGGCAGGCATTCAAATCAGCAAAATTCACAAGGGGACCCACATTTTTGCACAGCAGTTTTCACATTTGATTTAATTTCATACAACTAAATACTGCGTTACTAAAAATCTTTTTTCAGAAAACACCGCAGTACTCCGATGTTCCTAGGAAATGAAAGACATACCACTGTTATCTGTTTTGTTGAAAGGAGAGTCAATTGTTATGCAGGATGAGATGGGTTCACAAACTTTTTCATATGACTGTAAGTAAACAACTACTACTACTCTTTCTTTTTTTTATTGATTTTATTAAAATCACACAACATTCTATACAAATAAATCAAGTTTAACAAAAATAGGTTTGAAACAAATCAACCCCCACCCCTGAGAAAGAGAGCTATCGCTGCAGAGAAAAACTTTAAGCCAGTAAACATAAGTAAACAGATAAATTAATAAATGAATAAAGAATAAAGAAGTCCCTCATTGTATTCTAGACCTTAGTTTAGTTAATCAGTGCATCAGTTTGATGTGATTTACAGATAAAGGTACATGAAACATAGAAAAATGCAAATAAGCTTGTGTAAGGATCACCTGTTTTACCAAACCATGAAAAATCATCCATTACAATTTTTTTTCATCATTTCAGTAATAAAGCTGGTTACCCTAACATCAAGATGTGATTATTCCAATAGGGTTAGTTTCAACAGAAACTCTAACCAAATGCAGTATATGGTTTACACTTATCACTCACGCAGCATCCTTTGCGTTCTTCTTGCCTGTAAGCTCAGCCCATCCAGTTGTGTTGGTGACGCTAACATCCAGGTGTAGTAATTTTCAGTTTAGGATACGTTTTTGCAAACATTATAACAGCCTTTGTTGCATGATTTGTCTTATTAAAAGGATCATTGTCATTTTTTTTATTTTTACCTTCAGCAACATCATTTTGTTTTTCTATGGCCACCATTGCCCTGTTGTGTACAGCAACAGCATTGGTTGTAGGGCATGTGACTGAAATGTCCTGACTCCATACAGGAGATCTTTTTCAGAAGTAACAGTAGATACACCTAAACACTAAAAATAGTGACCAAAACCAGATGAAAAGTAAGAATTGAAGTCACCAACCAGTAAAGAAGTCAAAGCCAAGAAATACGCAAAGAAAGGAGTAGCAATCTGAGCTTTTGTTTTAAAGGCGTTGTATCTGGAGTTTGGATAAGGAAATGAACTCCTAGTTGACCATTTTCCCCAACTTGCTGGTGAATCAGACCTGGTCACGCCCCTAGAAACATGGGACATAACCCTAAAAATGGACCTAACATTGTCAACGACAGTAAAATTTCAGACTGGCGTCAAAGATGGTAAAATGCACTAAACCTGTTCATGACACTAACCTTGACTTTGCGTCTGATGCCGGTAATGTGTCCAGGCTTCCAGATGAGAACGAATAATAAACAAATACTCAGATTCTTCCATAGTTAATGGAAAACAACTTTTGGTTATTGCCTTTGCAACTCTGATCCTGCTGACTCTGATTTTGATAAAAATCATAATTTTGGAACTACAGGCAGTATAATAAAACTACATTAAACCAAGCTGCAATCTGTGTCAGTTACAAGTTTTTGTTCACCTATGATGAACTTTACTGGACTTTTGATGGTATTTTAGCTTAGCACATCTGCTTTCTTTCTTTCTTGTGACCAATAATTTATGACTTAAATGGATCTGTGCATTCTTTCTTTTTGGTTTATCTAATTTATGTGACCCGACATTTGCGCGATAGACATGTGAGCGCCGACAAAATAGCGCCCATTAAAACGCGGCGTCAAAATTGCGCCGACAAAATCGCGAAAGTTTCATTAAATATGAATTACTAGTTTAAAGCATATATAATAATGTTTATTTTAGAAGCCAATATTATGAGATACGGCACGCAGATAGTCCTTAAGATCACGCCCTGCATATGTAGGAAGAATTGCAGCAAGACGTCTTGATAGTTGAGCGTATTTAGACTTGCTGGCTGCCTGACTGCTGGTAATTCTGCTTTGTATACGACGCGTTATGCCAACCCTCGACTGAGTTATTTGTTCGTGGCATGTCATCAGCAACACGTTCTCGCATGTTCCACATGGTGATAGGAAACAACGGGATGGCTCGTCGATTGCGTCTCAATTGATCAACGTAATTGTCCTCCCAGTAATCATAAACATTCTGGAGATTGTCGGGTCTACTCTCGCTCAGTTCATTGAAAGCGGACCCAATATCTTCCGGAGGAACGAAACTCAGTGCAATTAGCATCTTTGAATACAGTTATAACCTAGCACATAATGTGTACATAATGCGCATGTACACGTGCCACTCTCTTGGCCTCTCTCGCGATTTTGTTGTGGCGATTTAGTCATCCACACATTTGTCGAAATCCAGTTAGCTAGTTTGTCGGCGCTCATTTGTCCGTCGCGGTTTTGTCGGCGCTCATATGTTTATCGCGCTTTTGTCGGTGAACCCTAATTTAATCTGTACATTCTTTCTTTTTTGTTAACTAAGTAATTTATGGTAGTCTTAGTTTAAAATGATCAGAAAATTTAAAGCTTAATAGTAGCCCGGCCACAGACAAACACAACACCAAAATGTCCACAGCACACACGTTTAATCTTCACTATGTACACTATTTACATGATTGCTCAGTCCTTGGTCCTTTGGCCGCCTCCACTCCTCTCTCACAAGCTCCGTCCTCTTCCACCCGAGTCCGGCTCCCCGAATGGAGTGAGGCGGCCCCTTAAATAATGCCCTGGATGCGCTCCAGGTGCCTGATGACGAACTTCCGGCAGTATTCCCCAGTATGGTGGAAGTGCCGCCCTTGTACACCATCCCCGGTCCGGCAGCACTTCCTGGTGTGGAAAAGGCACTGTCCTCCAGGGTTCTCGGACCGTCCAGGCACCCAGCGAAGAGTAGTGCCGCTCTCTCTGTCCATCCTTCCTCCAAGCGTCCCGGCGAGGCAGGATCCCTGGTCGTCTGCCACAAGAAAAAAAGACTGGACACAGCAAGAGATTACACAGACAAAGTACAAGGATTAAAGATTTTAGGCAGAATTATCCATCACCAGGATAGTTATTCAATGATATCTGTGTAACATCATAAGGTCCAGAGGCCCATGTGAATTTTTTACATAAATAACCGAGATGCCATCTGAGAGACCAGAGAGCAACATCAAAGACTGAAATACTGCAGAGAAGGAGATACCAATTCATGCATCAGCCTGACTGCTAAATCTAAAAGTCGCCCAGGATGACATCCTCTTTGGACATTGCTGATAATCTCCAGTAAGCTTTCTAAGACAAATATATACATCCAGGGTACCTGGTGCTGGGGACTGCTGCTTTCTCTTTTCCTACATGGTTTGTAGACTGAGAAGGGATGCCCCAATAGGTGCAAGTAAAATATCATTGATTGGTAAGTTATTTTAGCCAAGGTATATTAGCCTCCATGCGCCTGGGTTCTTCTCGGTGATCAAGGTGTGGTAGTCTTTAGGTCTAAGTTATACGTGCCTATGTAATTCTTGGTGACTAAGATAGCCGTAGGTGTAGATTATATCCAGGGATGTACATGTGTTGCTTACACTGAAGCTAAGTGGGTTCCTTTGAGGAGAGCGGATGAACTAAAGAAACCTGACAATACCAGGCCCACTGCCTCTTCACCCCTTCGGTACCACGATCTCTCAATTGCTGCACTTGCCTTGATTACTATGCTTGCCACTCTCTGGCAACCTGCCCATCTGGAATGCTCTGCACTTTCATTCTGCACCGTGTTGTGTTTTTTTTCACAACATTGTTATTCCTTCCATTGAGAAAGTGCAGAAATACATTCTGAATTTTGAAATGATAGTAGCTGGAAACTTTGCTCACCATTCCTTTTCTTACTTTTTCTAAAATCATGCTTAGTAAGAAAAGCTGTAGTTTGGGTTCATGTATGTGCTATTACCAAGTGATGTGTGTATCTGTTTTGTGAATTAATAGAGGCCATCTAGCCATTATTGAAAATTATATTCTTAAAATTGGTAGAAAAGGATTATAACCACGGTGGTGCAGTGGTAGTGCTGCTGCCTGGCAGTTAGGAAACCCGGGTTTGCTTCCTGGGTTCTCCCTGCATGAAGTTTGCATGTTTCCTCCCACAGTCCAAAGATATGCAGGTTAAGTGCATTGGCGATTCTAAATTGTCCCTGGTGTTTGCCCTACGGTGGGCTGGCGCCCTGCCTGGGGTTTGTTTCCTGCCTTGTGCCCTGTGTTGGCTGGGATTGGCTCCAGCAGACCCCCGTGACCTTATAGTTAGGATAGAGAGGGTTGGATGATGGATAACCACATAAGAAAAGTAGACACTATATTTTATTAAGTATTAAAATATAAGAGTTAGGAGTTAAAAAGCTCATGCCTATATATTTTTATTTCCCTGTATAAGCCACAGACTCCCATTATCTCTCAAGGTAAAGTCTGGATGTTCAGGAGAGTTGAGAAGAGATGGGCCACTTGATAAGAAGGGGAATGTAAACTCGGGTTGTAAATAATTGGTGAACGCTGGGAAAGAAGAGGAGTGCAGGTAAGGGCTTGTCAGATGGATGTGATGGACAGTGAAGAGTTTGTCACCCACCCAGCCGAGAGATAATGGTAGATTAATTAGGGGCAGAACCTGAGCAGTGAAATATTGAAGAGTCAGATGAGGATGAATAATGACTTGTGTGATAAGAATTGTAATAAATGTAAGAGTTGCTTTTAGTTGTTGGCTCATTGTTCCATCTTAAGTGAGTCTGTACGCGCGCCATATAATAAAGCTTAATTCTGCTGTCTGTTCTGAAGTCTCCGAGTGCCTTCATTGAGGCCTTCTTCAACACCATTTGCTGAGGTTCACTATAAAATCTCAGTGAGACAGATAATGAAATAAGCTCTAATTTATTGAGTTTGGGGCCAGTCATTGGTCTGCTGTAGGGCCTGTGCCCAGTACAAATTACACAAGCAGTGTACCCTACACTCAATAGGGTTACTGGGACTGAATTCTGGAGCCAGGCCTGGGGTTGGGATTTGCTGGCAAGCACCTGGTGGTCAAGCAACCAACATAACCAGGCCAGGATTGTAGATCTGGAGCCATCTTGTGGGGTGAGGGCCAGCTTAGTGGTGGGCAGAGGTGGGAAAGACCATGATGGACTAGAGCCTGACAACTGACAAAACTAAAGCAAGAAAACAATAATGAAAAATAAAGCAAAACTGAAAAAGGAAAAATTAGAAAAGGGAATGGGCCAAAGAAAAATTTTTATATAACTAAAGCCGGGGATGACAACCCTGCTAAATCCAAACTGTAACCTCTAGCAGGCTGGGTGGCCCTTCAAGGAATGTTCAATAGATATTTTTATTTGTGCCTCATTGGTATCTCTACACATACATTTCAGTTGAGCACATGAGCTTCTTCTACACCTTTTCTCTCAAAAACACATGGTGACAATTTATGAAGGACAACTGTGAGGAAAAGAGAACTTGGGAAGACTTTCTTCCTGCAAGACCCATTTCTTTATAAGAGAACTGAACTATTTTGTCACTGACCCGAGAAAGAGCTAACAATGTTAGGCCATATGGAGATGATTAGGATGAGCATATTGCTGGAAGGGAAGGCAAAGGTCTAGCGCTCCTACAGCTGCTCATAAAATATAAAATGATTGAGCTTCTGCACTCAGGTGTGTCTTTGCGGACTGTCATACAGGACATTAATGTAAAGGCACTGCAGCATTGACTTTTTCAAATATTGGGAAAAAAAATGAAGAAATCAGAAAATGAAGGAAGAAAAGGGAAGGGAGCTAAACCCTGAACAACGTTCTGCAGCCTCCTGTTAATGTCTCCATTTTAAAATGAGCTGATTTATTCTTTGCAGCTTACAGTATTTTATAATGACACAGAGCTTCATAGAGTAAAAAAAGCATAATGATATCACACAAACTCAACACAAACATTCAGTAGAGACCTGTGCCCGTATTAACAGGCATCACAGAGTAGAAAAACAGTCCTGTCTGGCCTAAAAGTTTCAGAGTGATACAAATTTAGTCCAGCTTGTAGGAGTGGGATTAAAACCATTTTATCAGTTTTCCTGATTTAGTGAATTACTTGAAACTTCACCAGGATTTTGGAGAGTTCATGAGCTGTCCTGACTCACTAGGAGCCGTCAGAAGATGGCGTGCAGGCAGAGAAAGTATCTGGAAGATACCAGTTTGACAAAGGTGGAATAATATTTGTAACAAATCTTGTACATCAAATGATCGCTCCATCTCAGCTAAAAAAGCCATGTGTTGTTGCCAAAATGAAAATGTTTTTAATGTTGCATTTTTTGGCCATGACGAAAATGCAGCTTTTCAATAGCGATGATTTAAATACGTAATAGCCAGCTAATTTTGTGCCAGACTTTGAACACCCTTACAGAACAGTGTGGTAATATTCAGGTTAATACTTACAGTATCTCCCCACTACATCCAACAGAATGTTAAAGCAGAAAACATTCTTATAAATCGCTGGTGTTCCTGGAGTTGCTGGTGGAACTGACAACATGAACTTCAAGTGTGGATGAACACAAGTGATATGGCAATACCAACGCACAGGTGGTCACAGATGCAAACTATATTGTAGTAGCCAGCATATTACCCATATTACCCAGAAGACATGACATAGATAGATAGATAGATAGATAGATAGATAGATAGATAGATAGATAGATAGATAGATATGAAAGGCACTATATAATAGATAGATAGATAGATAGATAGATAGAAGGCACTATATAATAGATAGATAGATAGATAGATAGATATGAAAGACACTATTTGATAGATAGATAAATGGAACGTTATTTGTCCCCAAGGGGAAATTTGGCTTTTTACAGAGGCTCTTTAAATAGATAAATGCATAAATAGGTAGATAAGTAAGGCGATTATAAAGGCGTTATGCAGGCATATTACTGTTGGTATAAAAGAGCCTCCCAGTCGCATTTCTTGACACACGTCTGTTGAATGATTCATTGTCTGAAAGTCCTCAGTGTTAGTTTGTCACAGAGAGGATGTGCAGCATTGTTCATAATGGAACTCTGAAAGTTTATGAAAGTTTAGTTTTCATTCTCTCCTTGGCTATGGCATCCA
Source organism: Polypterus senegalus (assembly GCF_016835505.1). Lineage (NCBI taxonomy): Eukaryota > Metazoa > Chordata > Cladistia > Polypteriformes > Polypteridae > Polypterus > Polypterus senegalus. Next base: position 359,668 of record NC_053167.1, on the reverse strand, counting down.
GGTGGTCCAGAGTGTGTCCTATAACTAAACTGTCATTTTAATTAGCTTGTTGATTCAGTGGGCCTCTCCTGAAGGGATGTTACCAGGCCAGCACACCACAGTTTAGACAATCACACTGACCATCACAGAGTTATAAAAGATGTAGAGGATGCCACTATCTACATATGCATGGCTGGATGGGTGACTGACAGTGAAATGTCTCACAGGTACGTTGAACTTTGCATTCCATAAATATGTGGGATATTTGCATTACATTTTACAAACCCGGAAGGTTCAAGAAGACATGTGGAGAGTCTTTGGGCATTGCATAAATAGAGTCTCATGGAAAATAAGGGGGTCTTGTGGAAACAAATGACACACAACTCTGGAAGACAAATAGGAAGACAGGAAAACTGAACATGACTTCAAAAACAGTGCAAGCCGTGGCCAGTTTCAGTAACTGTTAATGTACGAGGTGTTTCATGTGCCCTACACAGTGGGAGAGTGATTGTTCTGAAAGTGTGGTTGTGGATCATTCATTGTTAAATAAACGTGCCATTACTAAGCTCTGTGTGTGTGTGTATCGGCCTTTCCAGTTTTTGAGAAGTGGCAACAATTATTTGCTGCTTAGTCCAATATACTACCTTATTATGTTTTCCTTTCTTCTTCATTTTCTTTTTCTTCTCCTACTACTTTGAATATTATTATTATTATTATTATTATTATTATTATTATTATTATTATTATTATTATTATTATTATTATTATTATTATTATCTTTGTCGTTAAGCCTTAGCATTACTATCAGAAAACTGCATAGAGATTTCCAAAAAAATGATTGCTGGTTACCTGCTCTGCTTGCTGTAAAATCGTGACGTCATTCATTCTCAAAGGTGACTTCCTTCTCTTAATTGGAAGTAAGTTCATAAGGACTTCACATGTCTTACTCTGAGGTAGGACAATCTCTAATCCTAGTCAGACTTTTAGTCCAATTCTGAGTAATTCTTGGACGCACATTAAATACTGTCACTGATGTCTTTGTTAATACGAGTGTCACCTCTCCTTCCCTGTATTTGTGCTAACCTCAGACAGCATAGTTGCAAGGAGTACTTTGTGTGCCAGGAATTACAAGCAGCCATTGCTACCTCTCCTCAGTTAAACACACAGCTGCCTATCTAGCTGCTTACCTTTGACAGAACTTAATGCGTGGCTGCTGGTTACGCTTAGTGGCAGGTGCTGTCTTGGCTGAAGGATCACTAATAACATAGCCCCTGCAGCAGTTGCACTCGGTGAGACAATACAGTAGGAACCGACACCTAAAATGCTGGGAATTATTGCTCACTGTGCTGTAGAGTGGTTACATTTGGCAACACATGCACACGATAGCACAAACTGATCAAAAGTCCGTGGTTGCCATACTGTTCCTCACTGTTATTGATGGCTAACACCCCTGGATGAGTGCAGTGGTGCAACGTATTTAGATGTGGCCTCACAACAAGCGCTGAATGTCCCTGTGGTGAGCCCACCCAAACAATGGACCACATTCTCCATGAATGTTCCCGAGGCCCTACATGTACCGATGAAGATCTTAAGGATGCTAAAGACGCCGCTCTTACCTGGATACGGAAGGGGCATGATAAGATATGATGATTGATGGCTACATATTCATCCACACCAAAACTACTTCACTTTGTTTGTTTGAAATTACTTGCGATTCACTTGCAAAGAAAAATCTGGGAGTTTCATTACTTACAGTATTCATATCTATGCAATTTTCATAACCTGAGACCTGACTAAATATAAAACGATGCAAGCTGATGGTAAGAGTTTTGTCATGTCATTATCTAACCCGTTTTACCCCCTTCAAGTGTCATTTGGAGTCTGTCTCAGCTAGTATTGGGTGTAAAGCAGGAACTAACCCTGGACAGAGCCATAGTCCATTGCAGAGCAATCACACACACACGCACACGCACGCACGCACGCACGCACACACACACTAGAGCCAGTTTAGTGTCGTCAGTCCACTTAACCTTCATGTCTTTGGTCAGTGGGAGGAAACCCATTGTCACAAAAACCAGAGACAAGAGTCATAAAAAAGGTTTTGGGGCAGCCACCTGTATGATATTCCCTGGCTGCAAAAGGGTAAATTGATAGCACTGATGTTCTCAGCTCAGAGTCCAAAACAGAACTGATGTGCTTAGTAAAATATGGCAGCTTTAAAGGCCAGAAAGGAAAGCGAAGTCATCAATGGCAGAAGTGGAAGTATCTTTGTCCATCGGTTCTACACCAGAAATGACATCATCCAAGGTTCCGGAACCGGAAGTGACATCATCAAGGCCAGAATCATAGACATAGAATTACTAGACGCTGCATGACCAGCAGCATCGTACGTCAACATCACCGCCATATTGCGAGTGGCACTGCTGTGGAGTGAAGTAATGAATAATGTGCTGCTTGGGATTGTACAAACCGCTGTACGCTCCAAACCAGATCCCGGGGGATTACATTTCATAGGTAAGGCTGAACAATTGTTTTGGTTATATTTGGCCATTAGAAAATCACGTTTTATAATTTTAGCACTCAAGGTCACCTTACAATAAAATTAAACAACATTAGTAAAATTAAAACAAGAGAATGATAAATCAAAAAGCAATAATTAGCAAACAAACAAAGATAACTGGCAGTAACAGTGCAAAATTCACAACTGGTATGCCAGTTGGAAAAGATAAGTTTTGAGGGCAGTTTTAAAATGCGTTATTGAATCGAGCTGACGTTTGAGAGGGAAGAGAATTCCCGAGTTCAGGAGCACTACGAGAGATGCTCGAGCTCCCATAGCACTGAGTCTGATGTCCATCCATCCATCCATTATCCAACCCGCTATATCCAAACTACAGGGTCATGGGGGTCTGCTGAGAGCAAGGCAGGAAACAAACCCTGGGCAGGGCGCCAGCCCACCACAGGCCGCGCGCGCACACACACACACACACACACACACACACTAGGGGCAATTTAGAATCTCCAGTGCACCTAACCTGCATGTCTTTGGACTGTGGGAGGAAACCCACACAGACACGGGGAGAACATGCAAACTCCATGCAGGGAGGAAGGAACCCAGGTCTCCTAACTGCGAGGCAGCAGCGTTACCCACTACGCCACCACGCCGCCCGAGTCTGATGTATGGTACAGAAAGTAGAACTGCAGATGAGGATCTGAATGAGCGAGAGGGAGTGTTGGTGTGTAGGAGATCAGTAAGGTTGTGGAGAGCTTTAAATGCTCAGAGCGGTATTTAGTATTGTATTCTGTAATAATAAATAACAATTCATTACATTTATATAGCGCTTTTCTCAGTACTCAAAGCACTATCCACACAGGGAGGAACCCGGAAGCGAACCCACAATCTTCCACAATCTCCTTACTGCAAAGCAGCAACACTACCACTGCGCCACCTGTGAGAACTGTAGATACCAGGGAGCCAGTGAAGTTGAGAGAGAATCGGTGTAACATGTTCAGTGGAATTAGAACAGCAGGTTATTTTCCTGGCAGCAGAATTTTGAAGAAGTTGTAAGCGATGAATACGTTTTTGTGGGATGCCAGATAGAATAGCATTACAGTAATCTAGTGAGGTGACTCGGGCATTAACCAACTACCAGTACTGTGGTGCGTAAGAACAGGATGAAGTCTAGAAATGTTTTGGAGATGGAAGAAGGCAGTCCGAAAAATGTTACTTATATGGGAGGAATTATTTAATAATAATAATGATAATTATTATTATCAGAAAACCTAGTTTCCACGTCTACCTGTATTAGTTTAAATGACACTTTTGCCACTCACAATATGGCGGATGCGCTGACGTATCGTGTCGACTGGGCAACAAAGTGAATGCGGCGTCTACCTATATATGTCTATGGCCAGAACCAGAAGTAATATCATCAAAGCCGGAACCGGAAAGTGATGTCATCAAGGCCAGAACCGGAAGTGACATCATCATGGCCAGATGGAATATCCTGTGAACGGTCTGCAGGAAAGCAAGAAAAAAAGTCAGCGCACTCCGCCACCCACTGGTCTGATGTGGAATTACTCTCATTTAGGCCCTTTAGCTGTCTCCCATGCGTACGTGTGTGACACAACGAAGACACTGGTAGAACATGCAAACTCCACACGAGGAGGACCCGAACCCTGGTCTCCTTATTGTTAGGCAGCAGCTACCACTGCAACACCATGCCACCCCCAATAGTAATGAATTATAGTTAATTCAATGGTAAACAAAATATCTATAGACTCTTAATTGATGCTTATAATGGTTACCTTGGCTAAATGTTAATCATGCTTTTGTACTTTCCACCCTGGCTTATGTTGCTTATTGATTATATTAATAACTACAAAGGTCAATGGAAATATTCAAGTAGGGTTTGAAATGTAACCTCTGCTTCTTGGATCATTCTTGCTTTCTGCCACTTCGTCCAATTCTCCTACCTTTATGGCACCAATTTTTATCTTCCGGGTTGTATTGTATTACCGTGCAGGCAGTTCTTCTAGGCAGCCAATCAGATTATCCTCTGAGATTGCACTTGTGATGAAAGTCTCTGCTCGTTTCCACTGACATCTTTAGATTGTTTCCTCATGAATGAATAGCTTAAGCTGCCTTTCTGCCAAATGACTTTGGGGTCTTTTTCATTGGATTGCTTGACTAAGAGGACATTTGTGACATGACCACCTCTCTTGTCCATCACATCACCTTATGAGAACAGATGACGACTGTGATATTGCGTTTATACAGAGCTTAACAAGACACTCAAAGTGCTTCTTATAGAGAAGGGGGAGCCACTTCAACCACCGCCAATAATCAGGATTTCCATATAATCGCCGTGGTGGAGTTTGTGTCTCGTTTAATTCCCCCTGCCTCTCTTACCTCAAAGCTACATCAATATTACGATTTTGAAGGGTTTATAAAGCAGCAAGTCATTATTTAAGAACTGCTTGGTCAGAGGATAATTAGCCATTGTACTGAAATGTTGTGGTTTTTTTTTTGTTCTTCCCCACAGTGGAATGAAAGCCGAAATGGATATCATTCTGATTTCTAAAAACTGTAACTATTAGTCATCCGTTGAGGGGGAAAAACAAACTTGGAGGTGGAAATTCAGCCATTTGTTTCAGAAAATATTTTGTGCTTGACAGAAAATGTGGTGACAATCAAATAGTGTGCACAGCAGCATTCTGTTGAATGGTTTCACAATTTGATGAATTTATTTTTGCATTCCACCATTTAGCCATCGTTGTTTTATTCGTGGCACTCCAATCTTTTGCCTTTGGAGTTTGGACAGCTTTATTGTTCATTGAAGAGAAAGACAGGGCTGAACCTTTGTTTTGGATGCAGCTTTCAGAATCACATCTCTAGGCGAAGCTGGGAGAACTCGAAAATGAAGGGATTCACCATATTTTAAACCTGTTTGGCTTCCCTAATTCATTAATTGATCCTTCCTCTTGACATGTTTTAAAGATGGGTTCCCATCATTGTGATTCATTGATCATTTACTTTCCATCTGTAACACAATCCACACCAGTGCCATGCTGCTTTGCGTAAATAACTAGATGCATAAATCATTAAAAATGGAGGGTCGAAGGACTTAAAATTGTAAAAAATAAATGACAGTACCGGGAGCTGAGCACTGCTACCTCAAATACACAAAGATCATATCCCAACCTATTCACTCTGTATGTTCAATTAGCATGTTGTCTCCATGCCTTGCAAAAATAGGATCAATGGTGTTCTGTGACAGGTACTTAATATTTATTGTGAAAAGGTTGGACAGACACAGGAAGAGGTTTGGGGGCAGCCGCTCGTATACTTGAATTCTACAGAACAGGTCTCAACAGACTTTAGTCCAACTATAGAACAAACATAACAGGCAAAGACAGCGTTTTTAAAGCCAGTCAGGGGAAGTGATGTCATCGGGGCAGGATCCGGAAATTATGTCATTGTGGAAGGAACCGGAATTGACGTTGTTGGGCCCAGAACATGAAGGGACATTCTCTAGTCCAGGTGAACTTTCCCGTGGTTGGTCTGCAGATGAAAAAGGGAGAATTAGTGAACCCTGCATGGAATTATCCCTTTGTGAGCCCTTCAGATGTCTCCCATGGGCACGTGTGTGACATTATAAAAACCTCCCACCTCCCTATTTTTTCATCTCACCAGCAACCTTGTGTTAGTGCCGAAGTGGAGACTACAATGCCCATTAGGCAACAGTAATACATTGAATCTGATGGTGCCATAATATGCATTTGTTGTAAATGGAGTTACAAACATGGTGAAAACAGATGTAAGGACTACAAAAAGCCACATCATTGCAGTCCATTGCCTTCCTTGTCCTGTTCAGATAAGGCCTTACCCCAGGCAGCCAGCCCTAACTACTGCTGGTAGGCTTCCAGCCTAGCTGACCCCGAAATGAGTAACTGACTGTATAAGTTCAAAATACTTCAAATCGTTCTAAAATATTTTAAATGCCCTGCAAGAGAGAGGATTACCATCAACCTCTGTCAAGTTCCCAAAGAAAAAGTCCCCAAGAAAAGTTGAGGTCCCAAATGCACAACACAAAATAGCTATTGAAAACAAAAGAAACAGGCTCTTGAGGGTCACAGGAGGCTGGGGGACAGACCCAGCCGGGATGCCTGGAAGGACCGGGAGGTGGCACATACGTCCTCCAGGCCACGAGGGGCAAACCGCCCTGTATCCAGCGAGGACCACAAGAGAGGAGTGAGGAGGCTCAAGCCCGTTGGGGCCCATGGCCACCGCCAGGGGGTGCCCTAAGCCTCATGGAGCCCAGGAAACATTCACTTCCGCCATACCAGGGAAGATGGAAGAAGATCCTTCCAGGGATGCCCGGAGTGCTTCCAGGTGCAAGGGCAGCACTTCCACCACACCAGGATGTCATCAAGCACATGGTACACATCCGGGTGGGAATGAAAGGGGCTGCCTCCATACAATCAGGGAGCTAGAGTCGGGAATGGGAGCAGAACCATTAGGTAGTCCCATGGTAAGAGTGTTTGGTGCTGGGAGCACTGTGTGTTCTGCGGGAATATATTAAATAAATATCTGCTTTGTGTAAAGATGTGGTCTCAGTCTGGTGGTGTCCTGGCGTGTCTCACAATATATATATATATATATATATTGTGGACTTGAACCCGGACACAAACAGACGGACATTGTTATTCACCCAACACACGTTTATTTATATACAATATTCACAATATTTACTTTAGTGCACTTCCCAGTGCCTCCAGCACCGTTCCTCCAAATGTCCAGGCCTCACAGTCTTTGTGCTTCTCTCTTGGCCGCCTCCTGTCCTCTCTCCAGCTCTGTCCACTTCCACCCGACTTCCGCCATGGACTGAAGGGAGGCGGGCTGTTAAATAGGAACCCAGATTGGCTCCAGCTGCTTCCTGGCACTCCTCCGCAGACACGCCCCAGTGTGGCGGAAGTGCCGGCTGCGCACCCGGAAGTTGTCCAGGTGTCCCCGATCATCTTCCCCCCAGCACTTCCTGGTGTGGCGGAAGTTCTGGGCTCCAGGGATATTCAGGCACCGGGGCGCCGCCTGGCAGTGGCCACGGGTCCCTACAGGGCTGGGCTTCCAAGCCTTTTACCCGTGGCCCCCAACATAACCTGGGCGGACGCCCCCTCGCGGTCTGGAGGAGGTACAAGCCCTCCTCCGGTCCTCCTGGCCGGATGCCACAATATATATGTGAGTGTGTGTGAGTATGTCTTTGAAAGGGTTTGATAGGAATATAACTAACAAGCTGGTTTAATTTGCAGATGATACCAAGATTGGCAGATGATCTCAAATCTGTTGAATCACTACAGAGAGAATGGACAGCATGCAGGCTTGCATAGATTTGTGGCAGATGACATGTAATATAAGTACAGTAAGTAATTACATGCAGGAAGTAAAAATCTTAAGTTTGAATACGCAATGGAAAAAAAATTGAAAGTACGTCTTATGAGAAGGATTTAGGTTTCCTGGCAGACTCACTATCAACTTCCAGCCAGTATTCAGACGCCATTAAGAAGGCTAACAGAATGTCAAGTTATATAGCGCCTTGATGTGTGGAGTACAAGTCACAGGAGGTTCTGCTCAAGCTTTATAACACACTGGTGAGGCCTCATCTGGAGTACTGTGTGCGATTTTTGGCCTCTGGGCTACAAAAAAGACATAGCAGTGCTAGAAAATGTCCAGAGAAGAGTGACTAGACTGATTCCAGAGCTACAGGGGACGAGTTATGAAGAAACACTAAAAGAGCTGAGCCTTTACAGTTACAGCAAAATAAGATGAAGAGGAGACCTGATTGAAGGGTTTTAAATTATAAAGGGAATTAGTCCAGTGGATCGAGACTGTTATTTTAAAATGAGTTTATCAAGAACATGGGGACACAGTTGGAAACTTCCATCCATCCATTATCTAACCCGCTATATCCTAACTACAGGGTCACGGGGGTCTGCTGAAGCCAATCCCAGCCAACACAGGGCGCAAGGCAGGAAACAAACCCCGGGCAGGGTGAAAGCCCACCGTATGGCACACACACCTAGCACACACTAGGGACAATTTAGAATTGCCAACACACCTAACCTGCATGTCTTTGGACTGTGGGAGGAAACCGGAATACCCGGAGGAAACCCATGCAGACTCGGGGAAAACCCGGGAAGTCTCCTAACTGTGAGGCAGCAGCACTACTCACTGCGCCATCGTGCCGCCCCAGTTGGAAACTTGTTAGGGTAAATTTCGCATTAACATTAAGATGCTTTTCTTCACACAGAGCACCGTAGACACATGGAATAAGTGACAGTGTGGTAGACAGTAGGACTTTAAGGACCTTCAAATCTCGACTTGATATTATTTTGGAAGAATTAAATGGATAGGAAAGGCAAGCCTTGTTGGGCTGAATGGCCTCTTCTCGTCTTCATTGTTCTAATGTTCTAATGCTGTATTGTATTGTGCTTGTGATAAAACAGCATTCATGAATAAAATCACTTTACACTATGTCTGTTGTTACCATTTCAGTCCTTCCATAGATAAACCAAGGGTGCAAAGGGTGATCATCGTAAGTAAGGGTCAAACAGAACTCAGACATTTTTAAACAATCCAAGGGTTCAAGGCTGAAACTTATTTGCTTGCTAGGGCTTTCTTTTATTTACCTGTATGTAGATATTCAACTCAACCTCAAGTAAGATGGCTGCATTGCTACCAAACGCCATACAATATGTGACCCATGTGTCCAGCAGCGTTCGGCCTCTCCGATTTTCCACTACCATGATCTCACCAATATTTACTTAAAGTGGGAAGTTAAACAAAAATGAAAATAGAACAAAGATGTCTTCTTGAACCCTGGCAGTCTCAGTGCTCCCTGTTATTGACAGCGCCCTCAAACGATGGTGTGTGTGTTTGTTTCACTTTGCTCTGTCTTTATTTTCCGTACCACCCCGGGCCTTGCCCACCACGTACTATCTGTCCTTCCAGTGATCAGACCTTTTGGCTTTTTTATGGCATAGTTTTTGCTATTTCGCCGAATTCCTTTCCGTAATTTCTGCGTCGATGACTGGGGCGCTAACTGAAATAATAATGAGAGTAGCAATGTGAGCTGTTTCTAAAAGATTAAATTTAGGAGCATGACCTCAATGTAACAGTGCAGTATATTAGGAGAAATAAGCAGCAAATTAGAGGAGGAAACAATGACAGCTGCAGACATATTGGTTTTAATGATGTTGCAGTAGCCTCATGAATACTAACACACAGAAGAGATTTACATAAAATGTACAAAAATATAGTCTGTTGGTCTACTATCAAAAATGATTTCATTTTTTATTTCATTTTCCTCTTCTGCCAGTGAGGATCAGTCACATCCCTGGCACAGAGTTCTGTTAATGCTTCTTTCTAGTGCTAATAAAAATGTGAATGAACTGTAGTGTCTGTAAAGGCTGATTTTTTTCACTGCATCATTAGGAATGTGGAGAAAGAACAAGAAATTTCACAAACGGTAGTCGTGCATGGTGGTTTGCTTAGCTAATAGAGAAGTTCCAGATGTTCTTTCAAACCTTTCAGGGTCTCCAATTCAAGTCCACGACTCATCAATTTCCCAACACCATTTATCTGAAGAATCTCAGTTTCCAAGCTGAGTGAACTTCCACCTAATCTGTGCCTTTGGTTATTGAAAATGGGAGTCCCAATTTAATTAGCATGGCATCCCATCCCCTTCAGATGGATTGATGCATGGAGTTCTACTTAATGCCATTTTTACTTTAGGGCTGTGCATGGCCAGGTCTAGAAAGCATGGCCTATCGGAGGACATCATGTCCTTGTGATACCCCCTACACAGATTATGCCAAGGGCATACCAGCGAGTGAGAGACACCGGCAAGAGGAATGGTGTAAATGGCTTTTCTTTATTGCAGTAACTGCCCCTATCAAAAGTTCCAGTAATAGTCTGGAAACAATTTACAGACCAGAAAAATAATTCTCTGTATAGCTACGCAAATAAACCTGCACAGTAAGCTAGGCAGTAAAAACCAAATTCTTGTTCCTAATAATAACTAATGACAATCTAGGAATAGACCTCAAAAACAGGCCAATAGCTCTCTGTCTTATCCCAGTGCCTCCACTCTTTCTGTAAATCAGAGATTACTTGCCCTTTCAAATAGACACTCTCTTGTGCCAGCCTTATGTTTTGATGTGTTTGTTGTTTGCCAAACCAATCAGACTACTATAATAGTCTTGTAAAATGACCAGTCCTACAAGTTGTTGTGATGCTCTTCCCATGATATGCTCCTCCCAGGCTGTTGTGTGCGTGTGAGAAAGTATCATCTTCTTAACTCAGAGACTTCCTTAAACTCAACACAGCTCTCTTCTCCACCAGCTGCCATCCCACTGAACCTCACCCTTTGCCCATAGTGGCAAACCAACTCCAGCGTAAAGGTCATGGAGACATGCAGGGATTTGTAAGCCTCCCAAATCACTCCCATGTTCTGAACGAAAGTCTAGCTAAAGTGCATCTGCATGCCACACCAACAGAGCAGTGGAGTGCTGCACCACATCACTCCTTTTTACCACAGTTAAGTTCCCTTTACAACAATTTACACTCTTCTCTATTGTGGAAAATAGTTTAAGACAAAGAAAAACTAATGTCGTCTCCATGATGTGGCCCGTCATAGTCCTTTAGTACAGGGTTTCTCTTGAGTGCTCTTCTCTGCACACCTTCTTGTGCTGTTATGTCTTTCTGTTAGCCTGTTATAAAGGTGGAGCCCAATGTCTGAACAGTTTTCAGCTCCGCACTCCTGTCGCTGCCTGCGTAGCATCTTCATGGTTTCCCAGGACCCACATGGATTACCTCTCACAATCTAGGCGTTATCTTTATCTCTAGCATGTCATTTAAATGCATATTACAAAATTGTCCAAATTGTCTTAAAAATGTTGGGAAGTTAAGGTGTTTTCTAAATATGTGGGCTACTGAGAAATTAATTGATGTATTTATTTATAGTCTGCAGTGGGTTGGCACCCTGCCCGGGATTGGTCCCTGCCTTGTGCCCTGTGTTGGCTGGGATTGGCTCCAGCAGACCCCCGTGACCCTGTGTTCAGATTCAGCGGGTTGGACAATGGATGGATGGATTTATTTATAGTAGAATTGACTACTACACTGCAGTGATCACTGAATGTTCAAATTGTACAGCCTTCAGTTAATCCAAAATGCTGCTGCAAGAATAATTACAAGAACAAGAAAATACAAACACATAACTCCGGTTCTTAAATCCCCACACTGGCTCCCGGTTAAGTTTAGGGCAGATTTCAAAATCCTCCTTTTAATATATAAAGCCTTAAATGGCCAAGGTCCGGCTTACTTGTCTGAATTTACCATGACTTACAAACCAGAGTACACATTAAGATCTCAAGATGCTGGTCTGTTTATGACTCTAAGGATTAATAAAACAACAGTGAGAGGTCGAGCTTTTAGTTACAGGGCCCCTAAACTGTGGAATGGTCTGCCTGCTACTATAACAGATACCCCTTCAGTCTCAGTATTCAAACCCCGGCTGAATACTCACTACTTAAGCTTAGTATACCCTGAGTAGAGCTGCTGTGCATATTGCATCTCTGTTGTTAGTCATTAGCACTAAAGCATTATTAATATGATAGTTATATTTTGTTACTAACATCCATCTATTCTGTTTCTCTTCTCATTACTAAAATGTGGTATTTGGTGCCACTGCCCTTCTGTCAAGTTGCTTGCCTGCCTATGAAAAAGTCATGTCTGATAAAGTAGCACTAGAATCATCAGGTAGAAGGGTCCTTCCATCAGATTGGCTGGCCCAGCACTGACTTAGCTGTGGAATGGCCAGTGGGAGGAGGCGGCTTGTTGGCTAAGGTTTCCAGAACTCTGAACAATTCGGAATCCTCTTGCATGATATCATCTACTCCTGCATTTTGCTCTGTACTTTTACTTATTGTACAATTGTATTGTATTCCTGAGGTGGCAATGATAGATTGGATTTCTAGATCCGTGAAGAGGACTTCTTGTGTCCTTTTCTGTGTAATGTACTGTATTTACCCCTTTTTTTGACACTCATTGTATGCCCATCCTCCTGGAAAGGGGTCTCTGAATTGCCTTTCCCAAGATTTTTTTTCATCTTTTTCCCTACAAGGGTTTTTTTGAGGAGTTTTTTATTGACTTCTTAAGGAGCCAAGGTGTCAAAAAACAGAATCTGTTAAAGCCTATTGCAGCACTCCTTGTGTGATTTTGAGCCATAGAAAGAATTTAATTGTTGTTGTTGTTGTGCAGCAGTGTGCCGCATGACATACGTTCAGGCAACATCTGACATGATATACATCCATGGTCACATTAGGTTTTAGTACATTTCAGAAATCCCAATCAGAGAATGGTACATAGTGGACATAACTCAACATTGCAGACACAACAGGTTTCTGCACACAACACGTGTATTTCATATTTCTTGTATACAAAGCGATTCCTCTGCCAGTCCTGTACTATACTTTCTATCATTATTTTAACATGAGTTTTCCACACTTGCAAATAAAACGTTTACTCAGGATTGGCTCCTCCCTTGCATTCAGTAACATTGGGACAGGCCTTGGATACCCCTGCATGTGGATTAAGTAGGTTTGAAAGCAGATGGATGGAGGGATGGAGGGTTAAGCTAACAATGGTATGGTGGGACACTGCTTAGCACTTCTGTCTCATAACTCCAGAGCCATGGGTACCATTTCCAGCCAGGACACTTTCTGGAGGCTGTCTGGACTTTATCCCTGAGTTCTTCTGAATTTTCTCTTGCTATTCTGGTTGCCACACATATAATAAGGACTTATGCGTCAGGCTCTAAACTGGCCTGGTTTGAGTATGTTTGTGTGTTCACGCTGCAGTAGACTGGTCCTCCATCTAGGAGTTGTCTTTTGCCTTGTCTTCAGTGGTATTCATTTTAGCTCCACATCCTGCAACTTTGCAATTGGGTTAACATTTAAGGTAACAGATGAATAAATGCTGTAATGTCTTGATTTGCAGTCAATTAAGAACAGAAGAACATAAGACATTTGACATATAAGAGGAAACCATTCAAACCATCAAGCCCATTTTTTTAGCTAATAGCTAAGTTGTCCCAATATCTCATCCAGATACTTCTAAAATGTTGTCAAGTTGTCGATTCAACTCCATGTCTCATTGGTTTGTTTCAGATTCCCACAACTCTTTGTATAATGAAGCGCTTTCTGTCTTCAGTCTTAAATATACTTCCTCTTGATTTTCATTGGTTTCCTCGAGTATGTGATTCACCCTTAAGCACTAAGAATTCTGCTGGATCTACTTTATCAATGCCTTTGTTGATTTTGAAGAACTGATTAGGTCTCCACACAGTCTCCTCTGCTCGCGACTCGTGAGTCTGTCACTGTAGGAGATGTCTGTAAGTCCTGGGAGGCACCAGGTGACTCTCTTCTGCACTGCTTCAAGTTTCAGCTTATTTTTGTATAGTGCCCTTCACTAAGTGCACAGGCAGTGGTAAGCAGATGCAAATATAGACTTTACAAATTACATAATGTGCATACATAATGTAAACAGACTGGAAAACAAAATTGTTCACAACTGATTAACCAATAAATAGAGCCCAGCACTATCTGTCCATTTATTGATTCTTGAGCTTTGACCAATTAGCAAGAGAATGAAACAAAAATTCCAGTAAGCACCAACTCTAGAAAAAAGGAACTTCTGGAGAATCCAGACAAAGTCAGACACAGTCACTATCATGTCTCAGCCAGGGTTCTAGATTCATGTTTTTGTTCATTTTTGATTCTGTCATTTATATTTAAGTGTATCGTTCTTTATTTTTGGTTTTGTCAATGTATACAAGCTACTTTTGTTATGTTCCATGTGTTTAGTGGGTGGTACACCAAGAGGCGCCAGGAACTGCCCTGTGCCCTATAAATCCGGAGGGTCTTCTACAGTGCCCTACAGTTTATTGTGAAGTTTATTTTGCTGCTCTTGTACCTTTGGTATATTTTGGAATTTTGACCTTCATGCTCTGCATTTGACTATGTTTCTGATCTTGCCTCTGGAATTCTGGATTGTGACTTTATTCAAGTTGGATTTCCTTTGATACAGGCAATTCCATTATGCTTTTGTGCTCCATGACGCTTCATTGTTATTGGTATCCTTTTTGTGAGGAATCATTCTTTTTTAAATATATAAAGATTTGGTGCTTGCTCTTATTACTAGCTGGCATTTTATGGTGATATCGTCCTCTGATGGGCATTACTGAAAGTGTTTGGGACCATGTACAGTACATTGAAGCTCTTTATGAAAGTCACAGTCCTGAAGACCTTGGCCAAGTTGACACCTTGGCCACCTGCTGGGCTTTCTACAGTAGAGTCTGTCCTGGACCATTTACTATAACAACAGTATCTTTCTATTTGTTGATATCAAGGCTCCCAGTATCTTAGGTGTCTCTTTCATTGGCAGCTTGGCAGTAAAGCAATGGCATCTAGTGCCACAACAAGATACAGAGAAGGGAAGCAGAACAGAGGAGAGTTTGCAACGGTTTATAAATATTGTGCTACTTATACATTTCCACAAATTACTAACAAACATGCAATATGCACAGCTAGTCAGCAGCTCTAGTCAGGGTATGCTAGACTAAAGTGTTGAGTCTTCAGCCTTCAGCCTGGATTTAAAAGCTGAGATTTGACAGGGCATCTCTTATATTAGCAGACAGACCATTCCACGGCATCAGGGACATGTAACTAAAAGCTTAACCATCCACTGTTATTTTATTTACTCTTAAACTCTTGAATCTTAAGTTGGTCGGCATCTAGAAATCTTAGTTTAATCATTTTAGACAGTAAGCAGGGCCTTGGTCATGTAAGGTTTTATATGTAAGAAAGAGGATTTTGAAATAAACCCTAAGCTTAACTGGAAGCCACTGTAAAGACTTAAGGACAGGGGTTATGTGGTCATACTTTTTAGTTCTTATAATGATTTTTGTAGCAGCAGGTTGAATTAACTGAAAGTTGCATAGAGGATATGTGAATAATGCATTGCTTTGGTCAACCCTGCTGGAAATAAATGCATGAATTAAGGGTAACATTGTAGCATAGTGATTGGTACTGGGGATTCAAAACTCCAGAGACTTGAGTTCAATTCCAGGACTGATCGCTGTCTTGTGCAGTTTGCATGATTTTCCTGTGTCCATTTTAGTCTCCTCCTTTTCCTCCTCCCCATAATAATAATAATAATAATGATGATGACATTTCAATGTACCTTTCTAACTTACTTAAAACACTTTACATAGAGGATGAGGAACCATTTCAGCCACCACCAATGTGTAGCTTCCACCTGGATGATGAAACAGCAGTCATTCTTCTGCCAGTGTGCTCACCCCACATTAGCTATTAGGTGATAAATCGGGGTAAGAGAGAGCTAATAAGGGATTGGAGTTGATTAAACATAGAGAACCACAGACTCTTGGAATGAGCAACCAAGTAGTGTGGTAGACTGTAGGACTTTAGTGACATTCAAAACTCAACTTGATGTTTTTTTAGCAGAATCAATTGGATAGGACTGACGAGCCTTATTGGACTGAATGGCCTGCTCTCGTCTAGATTGTTCTAATGTTCTAAAAACTGTGGTGAGCAATTTAGCCAGGACTTCTGGAAACCCCCTACTTTTTGTGAAAGATACCCAGAGGCCTTTGATGACCACACAGAGTGAGGACCTCGTTTTGTTGTCTAATTTTTACAGGTAAATGGGACATTGGGGCCTATACACAGACCCCTGGGTAACTGCTCCCTCCTGTCTTCACCAACACCTCTTCAAGTAGCATCCCAACCTTTTTCCTAGATGGTCTCCCGTCCAAGTACCGGCCAAGCTCAGACATTTTTATTTCCAGGTGGATTACCTGGTCTGAAGCGAGCGCAGGAGGTATGGCTGCTGACTTGGGCCCTAGATATGCCTGGTGTGAGAGAGGGTGCCCCCAATTAGTTCCTGTCTTCGTATTCATACTATTTAGAGCAGCCCCACAACCCTGACTTTAAATAAGCAAGTTCATGGAACAAATGAAGAAATATTTAGGGTAAGAAGACTACATTACTCAAGGTGGAAAATGAAGGAAATGGCTGGCATTGTAGAAAATTAAAATCATCCCGTGTGACGGTTCTTATGGCGTGTTGGATATTCTGAGCATTTCCATTTCACTGATGTGCTCATGAGGAGTGTTTTTCATTTTTTTTTTAAGCTTCCAGCTTTGATGTCATCGAGGCAGACAGCAGGCTTGTCTTGAGGTGAAGTGCATCGAAGAACTGACCTTCATGTAAAACCGGAGATCTGAATATGCATGAAAAATTAGGAGCGGTGTGAACGTAGCGGCACCAACTGTAAATGAAACGCTGTTGAATTTATCGTATACTGTCTGTCTCTCGTTTGGTCCCTTAAAATGCGCCTTTTTAATGAAGTGTCTTTGAAAATGTAGTTGAAATGAAATTCCAATGGATGGCTTGCCTGACCCTTACTCTGCTGCAGGCTGCTGCTTGACCCGACTGCAATACTTTGCTGTTCTGAATATGTCCCTTGTCATCACATCTCCCTGAATTAAGTGACAAAGCCGCAGCATAATTAATTATGAGCAACAAATGCCTGCATTTTTACACAAATAATGCAATTTATGATTATGCGATACAGAGGAACAAATGTAATCAAATGAAGATGATCTCGTTTTATACTCAGTACAGTACATTTTCAATAAGCTGGCAATAGAATCCTGCACAGAATGCCGATAGCATCATAAATTTCCACTCTGATTATATCATCTCTGTGCTTGAACATGACATGTGGGAATTATTTGCATCATTTCAGTATTTGTATTATTTTCTTCTTTCCAAGAGAGGCATTTATCACCTAAGCTACTCATGCTAATCCCAGTTTTGCATCTGATCGTAGTTATTAAACTGATATATGATACAGCGGCCAAGACAACATGGAGGGAAAAGTGTGCTTCAGATGAAAGCGTTTTTTTCAGTTTCTTAACTTATGGGGTCTTCTGCCTTTACAAATAATCTTACAATTATCTCTGTGTGTCTGCTCAAAGGAAGGATATCATCCACCTCAGCCGGTGTAAAGGGTGTCGGAGATCCAAAGCAGGGTTCTGTTTCGTGCTGGTTGGCAAAGCAGATGGCAGAAAAGAAGAAATCAGTGCCCATGGTTAGGCTACACCAGCAGGGCTCAGCACTAACTTTTAAAAATAGTCACCAGGCTTGGCAACCAGGCATCAACGTTTGGCTGCTGAAACTGAAAATATGGTTGCCATTTATAACAGGCTGTACTTGGAGCAGTTAAGATGTTACGCAACTAGATGGCTGTTCTACAGCATCTCAGTCTGAAGTGGAATCACTTAACATTTCAGAATTCTGTGTGTCATGAGGACTGGGATGGTCTATTGAGCAATTGTTCAAAACTGGCTTCACAGCTAAAACACTTCTTGATTCGCAGTTGACTTGCAAGGTGGTTGTTATCAAAAGACTCGGCCCACGATGCGCCAGATTACATTCTTTGCTTGCTTAAAGTGCACTAAATAAGATTCAGCCCTGTTGAAATCCTACTTTCATGTAATGCTTTGCACCAGCAAATGAAAATGAACTGCTTAAACAAGCCTTACTTACCCGAGTTGGCTTCAATATGGCTTCCCCAAACCAAACAAAACGAAAACGTTTTCCTACTTTATCCATTAATCCGCAGGTCACAGCAGTATAAGCAGCAGCACAGAGATTCTTCGCAGGGTGCAAAAAAATTAGTAATTTAAATATTTTTAACAAACTATAATGTTATACATTTTATTAGATTCATTATACATTCAGCATATACACGTTCTGTATATGAGCAATAATATGTAAAAATCCTCTGTATATTTTAATGTGAAATAAATCTAACAACAGGTGCCTTTTCATGTCATCTCTGCCTGCTAACCTTTTGTTTTACACTTTTACAGGTGTCTCCTTCAATCAGGGCCGGATTTTCCTATAGGCTAACTGGGCTTCAGCCTGGGGCCTCAAGATCAAGAGGGGCCTACATTCAAACTGTTAGCAATTTGAACAAACTTAAAAATGGGAGGTGAAAGGGCCTCATAAGTGGAATAGCCTTGGTCCTCTTTTCATCTAAATCCGGCCCTGCCTTCAATTGTTCCTTTATTAGGTTTCTAAAGTATCCATCCTTGTATCCCATGTTCTAATCAGGATTTTTTTTATGGCTGATACCAATCACCGATTTTGTGTTACAGATTTCCAAAAGGGAGAGCATCACAAACATTTGTTATAATAAAATGCATTGCATGTTTCCATTCCAACAGGTGGCACATCACAAACATTAACATTGCTTTTATGAATCCCATACCAAATGGCATATAACAGGGACATATGCATTATGTTTGTCATTCCAACAGATGGCATTTCACAAACATTTGTAATAATGTATTTTATTACTAAAAATGCTTGTGATGCACCATCTTATGGAGTGACAAGGACATATCAGCTGGACTGGCACAGAGACAGTGATCACTTTATTAAGGTGAATTAAAGTGTTAACCTTGGTATTTATATAATTTAACTATAGACCACAGGTGTTGCCTGTTCATTTTCTATTAACAGAATTAAATTCTGCAGGCTTATTGTTCTGTAGCTATACAATTACTAAAATAAATTAAATTCCTTTAAAATACATGCTTTTTTAACTAAAAAAAATATGTACAGAAAATATTTATCCATAATACATCTGGCATAAAGGAAAATAAAATGCTTCTCATAATTACAAGCTGTCAAATTATTTAATTTCTTCTGTATTGTATTTATTTGAAATATTTCAAATAAGACTTAATTAAAAAAAAAAAAAGTATTTTAAGTCAAACCTTAAATTCAGTCAGTCAATCCAATCATTTTCTAACCCGCTTAGTCCTGAACAGGATCACGTGGGTCTGCTGGAGTCTATGCCAGCTAGCATAGTGTACAAGGCAGGAACAAACCTTGGACATTCTGGACAGTCCATCGCAGAGCAAACACACACACACACACTGGAGCTAATTTAGTGTCGCCTGTTCACATAACCTGCATGTGTTTGGACTGTGGGAGGAAACGTTAGCACGTGGAAGAAACCCACGCAGACATGGGGAGAACATGCAAACTGCATATATGTATATTGTCAGGGATGCCAGGGGCAACGACCCGGCCAGGACGCCCTGAGGGACCGGAGGAGGGTCTATGCCCACCCTGGATCACGTGGGGGCCTCCATCCTGGTTGCTTTGGGGGCCACGGGTAGGGGGCTTGGAAGCCCAACCCTGTAGGGACCCGTGGTCACCACCAGGGGGCGCCCCAATGCCTTGGGGACCCTGGACCTCAGCACTTCCGCCACACCAGGCAGTGCTGGGGAAGAGAAGAAGGGACACCCGGAGAGCTTCCGGGAGAACAGCCGGCACTTCCGCCACACTGGGGCGTGTCCAGGGAGGAGTGCCGGGAAACACCTGGAGCTCATCCGGGGTGAAATAAAAGGGGCTGGAGTCGGGTGGAAGCAGGACAAAGTGGGAGAGAGAGTGAGGGCGGCCCGAAGAGGAAGGCATTGTGTGGCCAGGACTGTGTTTGGGGTTTGTGTGCACTTGATTATTGTAAATAGTACTTTGTAAATAAACGTGTGGTGGTGGATTACAACATGTCTGCCTGTCTGTGTCCGGGCCGCATACACATTATATAAGTATATTTATATATATACTGTATGTATGTATGTGTATATATGTATGTATTGTGGTCCCCGGCCGGGACGCCCAGGAGGACCGGCCTGTGCCTCCTCCAGACCGTGAGGGGGCGTCCGTCCTAGTTATGTTGGGGGCCTCAGGTACAGGGCTTGGAAGCCCAGCCCTGTAGGGACCCGTGGCCACCACCAGGCAGTGCCCCAATGCCTGCATATCCCTGGAGCCCAGCACTTCCGCCACACCAGGAAGTGCTGGGGGGAAGACGACAGGGGGCAGCCGGCACTTCCCCACACTGGGGTGTGGCTATGACTGATTGCCGGGAAGCAGCTGGAGCCGTCTCCCTCCAGTCAGGAGTGGATGTCGGGTGGCAGAGGTCAGAACTGGAGAGAGGACGGGAGGCGGCCAAAAGAGAGGCACAGAGACTGTGAGGCCTGGACATTTGGGGGAACGGTGCTGGAGGCACTGGGGGTGCACGTGAGCACAAATTTGTAAATATTATTGTAAATAAACGGTGTGTGGTGGAACTATGTTGTCCGTCTGCCTGTGTCCGGGTCCCAGTTCACGGTATATATGTATATATTGTGACAGTAGGGGTCGTTGTTGACCCCTGAACCCTGCAGACAATACATTCAAACACCAGGTAAAAGTCCCAATAATGAATTTATTTTTACAATGATGTGCACAAAGCACCTCCACTATACACAATAATAATCACAATAATAAACAATCCTCCTCTCCGCCTAGCAGCTCCGTCACACTTCCTCCCAACTTCGGCTCAGTCTGCTGGGGTTTCCCATCATCCTTTTATAGTCCTTGACCCGGAAGTGCTTCTGTCCCTCAGTCCATGTGATTCCATTGCACTTCTGGGTCAGATTGAAACTCTCCTTTTCTTCAGCCCGGAAGTACTTCATTTTTTCCGTCCCCGTGACTAGGGAGTACTTCCGGGCTATAATAAAAATCATTGTACCTTCCTGCAGCATCCCCTGGCAGCGCCCATGGTATCCAGCAGGGCTGTGAAGTGACACTTCCTGCGGGAAGTCGGGCCACCTCTATGTTGCAGGAAGGAATCCATCTGGTGGCGCGGGGGTGTTGGCCGGGATAAATTACCGGTCATCTCTCACTATATATATATATATATATATATATATATATATGTGTGTGTGTGTGTGTGTGTGTATATATGAAAAAGTGGAAAATTGCTGGCATTCCTCTTGACATGTTACGCCGAGCAATGCAGAATTTCCACAACAGGCTGTCAGAATTTGTACGGAGAAGTGGACAACACTTTCTTGATGTTTTCTTGAAAAGATAAAATGAATATTGATTACCATCGTTAATTGCATATCCTGTACAATACAAAATACATTTAATGATGAAATGTAATGTGTTTATTCGCACATTGAACATCAATTGAAAATTTTCCGTTTCCCTGTGCCACCCTGTAGAATGAAGAGAGGAAAAGGTGGAGGGTGAAAGTCCTGTGGATATTGTGTACAGAAATGTGCGTTGGAAATGGCCTTTGTGGGAACTGAGATGTTGAATGTCTGGAACTGGTCGCAGGCAAAATATGAAAAGAAGTTTTATGTGGTGTGAAAGACGCTATAAAGCGCCCGACCCGGCACAGACTACGCAGAGGCACGTGTACAAAACACACAGGCTTTTTATTTTTTCTTCACTCGTGGGCACACGCCTTCCCCGTGACCCACAGGCAATACACAGTCCCAAAAGCACTTTAGCCCCACACAACAACTCTTCACCTTGTACCACCACCACTCCTCGTCTCAGGCAACCTCGTCCTCTTCCTCCCGATTTTGGCCCTTTAATGGTGGAGGCTGGCCCGTTTTACACCCCACCCAGAAGTGTTCCAGGTGCTTGACCACCTGGTCCCAATTGCACCTCCGGGTGGGGCTGATGACTCGTCCAGCCGGGTTCTTGAGTCTTGGCAGCGCCCCTAGCGGCCACCCCATCTCCCAACCAGGCTGTGGAGGACTCCATGTCCCATGGAGCCACGCGGGAGAGTGGGAAATGAACATTGGCCAGGGAGGCTGCCACCTAACGACCAGGGGCAGGTATTGATCTGTCCATGGTGGCTCCCCCGGAACATAAGCAGCAGGGGCGTCCCGGCCGGGCATGGCACCCAGCTGTCCATCACAGTGGAAAAGAGAACAGTCAGTGCTTTGTGGTTGGACGACCAGTTTCCCGTTTCCCTGCGCCACTCTGTACATTGCCTTATTGTCTTATTGACTCTATAGAGTTCCTTGCACCACAAACACCACTGTGACACAAGAATTTCACTCTACTATTGCAGTAAATGTGACAATAAAGATCTAATCTAATCCAATCTTTTTAACTTGATAAACCATTTCCCTTTTTGGGCCTGTACTGGCCTGAGGAGTTTGGGGTCAGGCTTCATGGAGTGAGGCTTACGTCTAGGCAGGCCAGTGAAGGACTTGCACTAGTTTGTGGGTCTTTTTTGTGGCCTTTCACCCCTTTTCATCATATCTGTGTCACCTTTTCACAACTGTTTTCCCTTTATTTTGTGCTTTCTATATCCTTCTGTGATTTTTAGTTTCTGTCATTTTATTCCTTTTTATTTTATAAACTTTGGCCTTTCTTCTCTTTTTATTTTGGGTTCCTGGTCAACATGAAAGCACCCCTATAGGCCACAAGAGTAAATAATATGAAAATCACGATTTTGAAAAAGTGTGCTTCTCTTTAATAAAGAAGTCTAATTAGAATGGTGATTGCAATTAGGATTAAAAGCTTTTCCCAAAATGTTGATATATATAATTGAGAAATGGGATGGTATAAACTAGAAAAAGGAGGTCCTTTTTTAAATTGAGGTCATTGCCTAATTGAAAGCTGGCAGAAGATCAATGTCAAAGTGATTCAGCAAAACTGGGCACGGTAATATGTATATTAATGAGGAAACTTGTAAAAATCAATTGAAAGCCCATTAGACCCACCACTTTGCATTTATGGAATGGGCTCCGAAATCCCATTCAATGTCAATAGTGTTCTCAAGTAAGACGCACACCATGTGTTTATGACAAACGCAGTGCAACCTTTAAAGGAGGGGTTGAGTTTAGTTTATGTTATGTTTAGTTAATATCCTGGAAAACATGAACTGGCAAAGCTGTTTTTATGTCTGCCTCCATCTTCCTATGTAGAATAAAACTATTTATAGCAAACAGTGAGAAGATTCTGTAAAGGCAGCCTGTATATACAATGGTGATTAAAAGTGACAACAGGTTAGCCAGGTCACTATGTGCTATGAGACAAATTGGAGAAGAAGCCTAGCAGAGATGTATGTTTGTTCTTCATTTTAAATGATTAAATATGCATGGTGAAGTAACTAACTAGTAGACTTCCATTTATTATAGGAGAAATATATTTATTGTGATGGGTTGGTATCCTGGCTGGTATGGTTCAATTTTCTTCACCCGGCCAGGGTAAACAAACAGACAGGGTGGTCCTTGCCGCAGCCAGGGGATGAACACAAGTGGAAATTCTAGCATCCTGGAAGGACTTGATCAAGGAATCTTAACCAGCCTGGAGGACACTACAATGGAGGGACAGGTGTAGGCAACCTACCTGGGTTATTTACTCTCCCGAAAAACTACATGGCAGTGTCCTTGAGTTACGGTACCTGCATGGATACTCGTAGGGCAGGATGGGAACTCTATTTCTGTGGGTTCTGTGGGCACTGCAGACATTAACAGCCCCTACTTCATGGGACTTGTGCCTGACCTAGAGGTGATTCCAAGTACTCCCAGGTCCTGTATAAAGAAAGCGGCCCTGCTTCATCTGGGACAATTGCAGAGGAGCAGGACAACACAGTGGAGGAGAGAAGAGAAGCAATGGTATACAGCTGTACCATGCAGTACGAGAAACCTGCCTATCCATCCATAATCCAACCCGCTATATCCTAACTACAGGGTCACAGGGAACCTGTCTAAGGTAGTCTGTTAAATAAATCTTAATATTTTAAACCCAGGACTGTGTCTGTGAGGTCATAGTGACCAGTAAGGGGCGTTGCAGCACCCCAAACCCCAGACACAAGATTTATTAACCAGAATGCCATACAAAAGGATTCTTACGTGTTGTATAGCCATACATGTTCTCTTCTCTCTCTTTTACTCCTCCTTTCTCCGAGGTGAGTGTTATCCAGCTCCTCTCCCGACTCCGACTCGCCAGGATGAGGTTGTGTGGCTTCTTTTATCTTACAAGGTGGCCCATATGTATGTATATCATTGAAAAGATGTTATTGTCAGGAAACTACCAATGTTATTATCAAGTAACATAATGGAACACGAACATTAAGAACACAGCAGGGGTTGCCCAGTCCAGCACATCATTACTCCCATTCTCAGGCTACACAGTGATCCCATTTTCGATACTTTTCATGCAGTAGTTTAAATGCTAGAGCCTGAGAAATGTCATATACATAAATAGGAGCCACCCTGTAGATCTAGAACTACTTCCAGTGTTAGGGTCTAGTCTATTGGAAGCACGTTTGAGTCGAGCAGAAGTCCCTAAAAGCAGGGATCACAAATCCACACAGCACCCTCTGGTGGCACCTACGGAACCCATCAAGGGTGTCCCATGGGACTACAGTTCCCAGCATGCCTTGTGGGTGTCTATTCTGGTAGCTCCTCCTAGGGATGCTGTCACCTAACTTGTCGAGGAGCATGTAGCACTCACCAGTTGTCCCCTCCTGTTCTTCCATCACATTGGCCTCCTAGCCACATATTGTTAGTTGGTTCAACCCTTCAGGGAAACCATTGTAGCCACTTCCAGACTGCCCCCTTTCTGACTATATATTCTTAGCCTTTCTGCTATATATATTGTGAACACTGGCCCGGACACAGACAGACGGACATCTTTGTTTTCACCACACACCGTTTATTTACACTATTATTTACAAAGTCTACCGTGCAGTCACAACCCCAGTGCCTCTCCCAAAGTCCAGGCCACACAGTCCTTTTCTGGCCGCCTCCTGTCCTCTCGCCAGCTTCGTCTTGCTTCCTCCCGACTCTCGCCCCGACTGCTGGGAGGCGGCCCCTTTTATGGGAACCCAGATGGGCTCCAGCTGCTTCCCGGCACTCCTCTGCAGACATGCCCTTGTGTGGCGGAAGTGCCGGCTGCGCACCCGGAAGCTGTCCAGGTGTCCCCGGTCGTCTTCCTCCCAGCACTGCCTGGTGTGGCGGAAGTGCTGGGCTCCAGGGCTGTTCAGGCAGCAGGGCGCCGCCTGGCGGTGGCCACGGGCCCCTACAGAGCTGGGCTTCCATGCCCCTTACCCGAGGCCACCAACATAACCAGGGCGAACACCCCCTCATGGTCTGGTGGAGGTACAGGCCCTCCTCCGGTCCTCCTGGGCATCCCGGCCGGGCTCCTGCCTCGGCCGGATGTGGCAGATGATGGTCTGGAAGTGGGGCGCCGCCTGGCGGTGACCACGGGCCCCTACAGGGCTGGGCTTCCATGCCCTCTACCCGAGGCCACCAGCGTAACCAGGACAGATGCCCCCTCGCGGTCTGGAGGAGGTACAAGCCCTCCTCTGGTCCTCCTGGGCGTCCCGGCCGGGTGCCACAATATATATATATATAGTAGGGGGCGCCACCCCCTGCTCACTTCGCTTGCCAACCCCCAGGTTTGGTTAACCAGATATACAATTTAAAGTGATTGTTATTTTCATGGGAATTGTTACAAGTTCATTATTTTCACTTTTACTTTAAAACTTTGGTAAAAACAATATTTGGAATGAAGTTTTCTTCAAGATCGCATTGAATTTTGATTCTGTGTTTGGAGTTAACTCGTGACAACACAACATATAACTACTCGTGAGTGAATATCATTTCTTTCTCTCTAATAAATAAACCAACTTGTTTTGAATGTTTGTTCCTGTGATTTGTTAATTGTCATAGCAAAAGCAATTCTCATGGAAAACTGAATTTAATATGAATGGCATATCAAGATTTCCTTTTGTGTCTAATGCTATCCATGGAAGATGTGTTACATTGCCTTTCTTGCCGCCTGTTAAAATGAAGTTCCACTTTGTCTCTAATGGCGCTTTTCCACTGCATAGTACAGCACGACACGGTTCAGTTCAGCTCACTTTTGGGGCGATTTCCACTGGGAACAGTACCTGGTACCTGGTCCTTTTATTAGTACCACCTCAGCCTAGGTTCCAAGCGCACCGAACCATTACCAAAACGTGACGTGTAAACTGCTGGTCACTGATTGGCCGGAGAAAATCGTCATTACTGCGTCACTGGCTATTCTTTTCTTTTAAGGTACACACACGCGGAAGTTTGTGTCCCGTCTCTCCATCGCTGGACGCAGTTTGTTGCATAAGTGGATGAATGTTTCTTCAGACATTCGAAAGTTCTCCAGCCACTGAGTGTTTGTAAAACCGGGAACAATCACATCCCACCACTCTGAAGCACGGTTAAATGTCCAAACAGATGGTCTGTTGCGGCGACTTTTTTGCAAAGATCTGTAATATACAGAATCCGTATTTTAATGTTACACTGGCAGTTAAGTTCATTTTATGCTTTGCAACAGTGATAAAAGTTAGCTAGTGATGTGCTTTTTTTAGATGCTTACCCTTGCGCGTCGTCAATTTAAAGTGTTGTCGTTGTCTGCGTGTTGTAAAAGTTCCACGGTGTCACGGCAGTAGAGGCGGCGCAACTATAACGACACGTGAATAATCCCGCCCACTCTAAAGCGGTACTAAACTGCAGTCAAAACACAAACTGAGCCGAACTGAGCCGAACCAAGGTGAGCTGTACTGAACCGTGCTGTGCCGTACTATGCAGTGGAAAAGCGCCTTTATTTGTGACCCCGATTGGACCTGCGAGGTTTTCAGTTCCACTTGGTCTGGGCTGATTATTACTCGCCTTATTTTCAGAATTTGCACATAGATTATTATTGTTCTTTTTTGCATTCTTTCCTCTTCAACGCTTTTGGGTCTCTCTTCGATGCGTTACTCTTTCTTCTTCGCTTAGTTGTTGATGTCTCATCTAGAACCTATAAAATTATCGTCCTGATAAGATTTATAAGAGCTGAGAGCACAGGAAGTGTGTCTGGCAAAAGCATTCACATGACTGAAAGGTTAGAAGACCATGGTCTTGTTTAAAAATGGTTGTAAGTAGGGCGTAAGTTGAAAGAATCTCATGGCAAAATTCACTGTCTCACTGGACTTGCTTCCAAAGTTTGTAAGTATGAAAGAATCTCATGTTAAAAGTCTCAGCCTCGTGGGACTTCATTCCAAAAGGTCACGTCATACTTACACACTAATAAATTCTATTAGTGTGGTATATAATTTGTCATTATGCCTTGTAAATAAGTCGTGAATCAACAACTTAAATGAAGTGCAAAGGATGCAAATTTAATGATAAGCCATGATAAGAATTATGCAAGAAGTACATGAGAAGTTAATTGCATGGGTCTGCAAAATGAAACTCATAAAGAATCGTTTTAATTGTGAACGTATTTTTATTTGCATTCCTGAACACAATAAAGAAATACAATTGGAATGTTTCCATCATGTCACATTTTACTAAAAAAGTGAAAGTAATTTAATTAAAATTTAACAAATTACAAAATGTATTCATGTTAGCAATATTTTTCTAAATCACTTTAACATGCAAATATTTAGGTTAACACTACATATTCATTGCTTTACATAAAACGTCTGTAGTTTTCATTACTTTTTTGATATTTTTGTTTGATAGCCTGTTTATCTGGGACATCCCCACGTGTCGTGATTGGTGCAATTTATTCAATTCTGGTGGCTTTTGTAGGGACTTTCTGGGACTTCTGGGGTTTCGGTAGTCAAGGAATCTGCTTTGGACATTTATTGTGCCCTATGTTATATCCTGGAGAACTTGTGATTTTTTTAGCATCTTTAGATAAAGCCATTTTATCCCCTGATGGTGAAAATTGGGACAGGGAGCAACCATTTTGTTACCCTTGTTAATGTTCAAGGCCACTAGAGCACACTGGAGGGTTAAAATCACAGGAGTGTTGGGGTGGACATACTGAAGAAATTATTGCATGCTGTACTGCATACATAATGCATTAAACGTAATACTAAAAATCTGGAAAATGTAAGGGAGTACACATTTAAAGGAGAAAAGGTAAAAAAATTTAAATTATCAATGCAGGTGTAATAAAAAGAGACAAGTGATTATAGATCTTTGGGGCACCCGAAGACAAACCCTGTATATTGTAGAGAAAACGTAGGTATTGACTCATCAAAAAGAAAGGAACAACACTGAATTGATGTGAATCTCCAAAACAGAGTGTTCAAGATGGCGGACCTTTTGGTATTATTGGCTTCTGGCAGGAAGAGGTGGGCCCAGGCAGACGGACGCCAGAAGTGTGATGTTATGGTCATCAATCTTCCGGTCTGCAGAGAGGAAGAAGTTAAAAAACATCAGTTGACAGCACCCTCTGGCTTTCCGGTGGGAAATCACAATTATCTGAGCCCTTAAACTGTCCCTCGTGTGCACATGTGTGACAAAAGAAAAATGCATGGCTTAACCATAATTTAGATGCCAGAGGGGAAAAATTGAACATTCACGTTGCATCTGCACGTTGCACATTACGCTCAGACACTGAGAGAGACGAGAACCTAGAAGTGCAAATGAACATTAAGTGAGGGGTACATCGATATGTCTGCCATTACAAGATATCAGCCGACTTCATTGGAAGTCAGCATTGTAGCAGGATCACCAAGGTGTTTTCGGAAGAATTGTTCCTTTAAATGTAAGATTTCCACTGATGAGC
This sequence comes from Polypterus senegalus, assembly GCF_016835505.1. Taxonomy (NCBI): domain Eukaryota; kingdom Metazoa; phylum Chordata; class Cladistia; order Polypteriformes; family Polypteridae; genus Polypterus; species Polypterus senegalus. The sequence continues at coordinate 330,634 of NC_053167.1, read as the reverse complement.
ATGACTTAGAATTTGGGGATGTTCTTCATCTGTTTGTATTACGGGTCAAATTCCATTAGATCAAACTCCATTTTAACGAAATCCTAATTTTTCACAATTTTGTTTTTTTGACCCTGGCCAATTTCTTGAAGAAATAATGTTAAAAAAAAAACGAATTAGGGTGAATTCTGCTTTGTCTACCAAATTAATTTCAATTCAGTCATTTCTCTATTATATAAAAAAATCTTGGGACGAGACAAGACTTTTTCAGAGAGACGAGACGTGACTTTCTGAGAGAGACACTTTCACGTTCCACAAGACAAAGAGTAGATGACAAAGTAGATCAGAGCAGGTTAGATAAAATGGAAGTATAAAAATTCCAAAGTCTCCAAAAAATGATAGTAAAGATCACATTAGCGCAAACAAACGGAAATTACTACTCAGTGAAATAATGGAACAGCGAAAAGTGATTGAATATATTGTACGGATTTAAACTTTAAGTCGATGACTTGTAGATTGTCTAATTCGTGTTGCCATCAGGGAAAAGTAGTGTTGCCTCCCAATGAAGAGGCATATCCGCGAGAATTAAAAGATTTGTTGTTTGGTGAAAGTGAAATCCGCATACGCTGTCACGCTTGAGTCAGAGAGTTGCACAGATACACAGGAGATTTTAGAGACAGAGACATTATTCAGACACTTCAAACAAACATAAGTCTCTTTCAGGAGTGAATCGAGCTCCGTGTGTAGTCGGAGGGGACAGTTCTGTCTCTCAATTAAAAGAAAAGAAAATCTTCCTCTTCATAGGGGTACGCCTCGGGAGCGGGACCCCTCCAACAGGAGCAGAGGATGTCTGGGGGAGAAGAGAGACAGGCAGTGAGGACAGCTGCTGTACAGGCTTTTAAATGTTTGAACTGCCACGCAAGATGTAGATCATGCAGCAGCAGCAAGCCAGCAGCTGATCGAGCAAAGAGGAGGTAAAAAAAAAAATCTGTATTTTTTTCCCATTGTATCACCATTTAAGAGAGGGTTTTGGAGGAGCGACCGCATGTCCTTGGGGTGCGTTCAAGCCTCCTCTTCACAATGTGAGCGGCAGAGATGTGAAGTGGCAGGGTTGGGTAGGGTTGGCAAGCGAAGCAAGCAGGGGGCAAAGCCCCTTAGTTTTTAGTAAAAACACCAACAAAACACGAGTATTTCTAGCGTTCTTGGCCCAAAAGTCACAAATCAGGAGCTCCGTTGAACAGCCAATTAGATTGCCCGTCTTTGTCACTTGGTTTACTCGAGTGTCATAATACTCTTGCAGTAGCTCTAGAAGGTTTACTGCTTACCGGAGGCATTGTGGGCATAAATTTGGGGGCGCCCGACAATCATATTTGGCTTCAGCTGTACTTGAAGAGCATTGGAGATTCGCCACCGCTCGACTCTGCCGTTTATCTACGGGTTTCTCCAGGTACAGTTTGACTTCGCTGAACACATTCATCAGAGTGACGATTCATTTTTGCCTCACCCTTCAGCCCAAGTGCTGACTGCTGAGCTTCCCCTCATGTTTATACCATGTAACCGGTTTTCAACGTGTTTCACAAATTTTACCCCATGAAATTTTACCTCACGGGAACTTTTTGACTGCCCATCGTAGTCTACCTGTGCCGTCATCCGGCTGTCGTCTCATCTCCCTGTCAGCTTATTTGTGTGGTTTGAGCCATAACATAATGGGTTTGACATAAACCTCACAGATCACAGTGGCACACTTCAAACCAGTTACTACACGTGGAACCCTGGCTGAATTATAACCAAGTCAAGGGACGTGATGCTTGAAGTTTGTAACGCATTGGTGAGGTCTTGCCTGGAGTACTGTGTGCAGTTTTGGTCTTTAGGCCACAAAAAAGATGAGGCACTGCTAGGAGAAAGGTCTTCTTCTTCTTCCAGTGTGACTTTGAGAGGTTATCTGTAGGACTTTGCCTTGCCCTGTGTGACCATAGTGGTACCTGTCTCATAATATATAGTTAGTTCACTTTACTTATACAGCGTATGCCCAATGCTGACCAACTCATCACAAGCATGATTTGCGAATATAAAAGTAAAACCAAACCCAGTACCCCAACAAACACAGGGGCTCGGTATCGGTCTGTACTAATACAGCACACTTCAAAACAGATGAGCCATTGGAATCTAAACCGAAATGAACGCCACGGCTGACACTAAATCTGTCCCTGGTATGGCATTGAATTTGAGCCCAGCATAAAAATGACAAAGTAGCACAAGGGGCTGAGCAATAATCACCATTGTGGTCATTTAACATGAATATGAATCTGTCACCGGTTACAAATCAGGCTTCACTGGGTCCCACTGCTGCAATTCTTTCACGCAATAGCACTTTTTTTTCTAATATAGTTATTATATGGTTATTAATGATTCATATTCAGCTTCAATTTCAGAATCTCTTCCTTCCTCTCTGGCTTCATTCATCTCCGCCTTTCTGCAGTTGCTTTCCAAATTGAAAAAAGGCCTTCTTTTTACAGCCATGAGTTCATCATTCAAGTGTGCTTCACTGAGGTATAGAGGTAAAAAAAAAATTTCCTAATCGGCTGCCAACAGAATCCACTCAAAGATAAAATTCTTCTATCGGATGTTGTTTTTGAAACAGCAGTCGTGGAAGAAGATGCCAAGCAGCAATAAAGGAAGACTCTGAACATTTAAATGGTTTTTAAATTTCTAGTGCCTGACTCATGTGTGCGAGCTCTCACTTGTACTGTTTTGGTTATCGGGTTTTGATTTTTTTTATTTTTATTATGTGACTCTACAGTATGGCTTCCCTCCAGATCGACTGACGATAATACCAAGCATGTTCTTTGTATGAGCTCGACTCCTTTCCTTTTCTTGTTTAACACACTTTTTTCCTTGTGCTGTTTTTGAATTGTGCACAGACTCCTGATTTATGAAGCAGTAAGTTATAAGACAGCTGCCTCTTCGGAGGTCAGCATCGTCATCGATCTGTTAAGGACTTGTCCATATTAATAACTGAAGTTTGTACCCTGAGGTTAACTATACAGTATTTGGATTCTGGCACATGACTACCAATACATATTCTTAATACAATAAAATAATACATAAAATATATGTAGTCGGTGGAAGAGAAATGACGTCAGGAACAGATGGTATTCTGGAACCAGAAGTGACATCAGGAGACGGCGGGATCTTGTGAACCGGAACCGGAAGTGATAGTTAGGCTGAGGATTCATCAGAGAACTCTGTGAACAGAAGAAGAAATGACACTGCATCTGAGAAAAGCCAGGCCACAAGTACCATGCAGGCACCTTGGTAAAACAATAAAACACATTTGTATAACAATGTGTGAAATAAACACAAAGACAACATTAAAGCTTTGGGGGGGAATCCCCTGTATACTGTAGAGGTCAAGTGAATGAATCAAGTCTTTACAGATTGGAGTCCAGATCAGAACTAATTCTTAACAAGTATAGAGGCTGTATATATGGTCGGCGGAAGGAAAATGACATCAGGAGCAGATGGCATTCTGGAACCGGAAGTGACATCAGGAGAAGGCGGGATCTTGTGGACCGGAACCGGAAGTGATAGTTAGGCTGAGGATTCATCAGAGAACTCTGTGAACAGAAGGAGAAATGACACTGCATCTGAGAAAAGCCAGGCCACAAGTACCATGCAGGCACCTTGGTAAAATAATAAACACAAAGACAATTTGTATAACAATGTATGAAATAAACACAAAGACAATATTAAAGGTTTGGGGGGGTCCCCTGTATACTGTTGAGGTCAGGTGAATGAATCAGGTCTTCACAGATTGGAGTTCAGATCAGAACTAACTCTTAAGAAAAATTGAGGCTGTAAATATGGTCAGCAGAAGGGAAATGACGTCAGGAACAGATGGTATTCTGGAACCAGAAGTGACATCAGGAGACGGCGGGATCTTGTGAACCGGAACCGGAAGTGATGGTTAGGCTGAGGATTCATCAGAGAACTCTGTGAACAGAAGAAGAAATGACACTGCATCTGAGAAAAGCCAGGCCACAAGTACCATACACACACCTTGGTAAAACAATGTATAACAATGTGTGAAATAAACAAAAAGACAACATTAAAGCTTTGGGGGGGAATCCCCTGTATACTGTAGAGGTCAAGTGAATGAATCAAGTCTTTACAGATTGGAGTCCAGATCAGAACTAATTCTGTATAGAGGCTGTATATATGGTCAAGAAGAAGAACAGATGGTATTCTGGAACCAGAAGTGACATCAGGAGACGGCGGGATCTTGTGAACCGGAACCGGAAGTGATGGTTAGGCTGAGGATTCATCAGAGAACTCTGTGAACAGAAGAAGAAATGACACTGCATCTGAGAAAAGCCAGGCCACAAGTACCATACACACACCTTGGTAAAACAATAAAACACATTTGTATAACAATGTGTGAAATAAACAAAAAGACAACATTAAAGCTTTGGGGGGGAATCCCCTGTATACTGTAGAGGTCAAGTGAATGAATCAAGTCTTTACAGATTGGAGTCCAGATCAGAACTAATTCTTAACAAGTATAGAGGCTGTATATATGGTCGGCGGAAGGAAAATGACATCAGGAGCAGATGGCATTCTGGAACCGGAAGTGACATCAGGATAAGGCGGGATCTTGTGGACCGGAACCGGAAGTGATAGTTAGGCTGAGGATTCATCAGAGAACTCTGTGAACAGAAGGGGAAATGACACTGCATTTGAGAAAATCCAGGCCACAAGTACCATACACACACCTTGGTAAAACAATAAAACACATTTGTATAACAATGTGTGAAATAAACAAAACAACATTAAAGCTTTGGGGAATCCCTGTATACTGTTGAGGTCAGGTGAATAAATCAGGTCTTCACAAATTGGAGTTCAGATCAGAAGTAACTCTTAAGAAAAATTGAGGCTGTAAATATGGTCAGCAGAAGGGAAATGACGTCAGGAACAGATGGCATTCTGGAACCAGAAGTGACATCAGGAGAAGGTGGAATCTTGTGGACCGATTCCGGAAGTGATAGTTAGGCTGAGGATTCGTCAGTTGTTCTGTAGGAGCTAGGAAAAGAGGAGGAAAGAGTTAGAGGGCAGTGCCAACCCCAGGTCTGGCAGACAAATGAGCTTATCTGAGCCTGTAAACTGCCATCTAATCACATGTGTGTGACAAATGCAACTCCATATTGCTCTGTAGGGATTTACAATCGTTTATAATGCCTAATTCTGATTTGAAACTTGTTTTCTGTTTATATAAATCTTTTCAAAAAATTGAATGTGAGCCAAGAGTTTGGCCGAAATCATGATTCATCATCATTATGACCACCTTAGCCAGCCGTCATACCACATGCACTTCAGAAGAGGTCATCCAACTGCAGCTAAGCGTGTTCAGGGCTGGTGAGTATTTGGATGGGAGACCAACCAGGAAAAAGCTTGGGTTGCTGCTGGAAGAGATGTTGGTGAGCCCAGTAGGTGGCGCTTACCCTGTGTTCTAAATTTTGGATCCCAATTCCCTGTACAGCGATGGGGATACTGTGATGAAAAAATGGTGCTGTCCTTCAGATGAGACGTAAAACTGAGGTCCTGACTCTCTGTGTTTATTAAAGATCCCTGGGCATCTTTCGTAAAGAGTAGGGTGTACCCTGATATATCCTGCGGCCTGGTCTTTCGGTCCCCCTAATCATTCCCTGTCTCTGACTGGCTATCTCTCTCTCGCCACTTCACCCCCTAACAGTTAATGTGTGCTGAGTGCACTGCTACAAAATGGCTGCCATCGCATCATCCAGGTGGATGCTGCACATTAGTGGTGGTTGAAGTGGCTCCCCACTCCCTGTGTAAATTGCTTTGAGTACCTTGAAAAATGCTATATAAATGTAATGAATTATTATTAATTCTTTTTCAACCTTTTTTTTGCTATCCTACAAATCCTTTAGGATGAAGCCTGTTTTTTTTTTTTATCAGACACAACCTCCAGCCACGGCTGTCTCTTAGTCTCATCCTTTGCACCTCCATCTCGGTGTCTGTTTTATTGTGGAAAAAGTGTTTATGAAAGACATTTTAACCTCTAAGGTTCTTTTTATATCGGTGGGCAAGTTAATACTGGAAATGCCTAAATGAGTAACTTTGATTTACACGTACACTCTGCAATACGTAACTTTTTAATGGTTACCCATCATTCATTGTTATCACAGATACTGGAACAGTCCACTCGTCATTTTGTTAGGTGGTGGTGTAATTTCGTTCTCTGACAACATGATGTTTCATCACATCTTCAAAACCACCCTGTTTAATCGATGGTATTGCCAAAACTAAAATGAAACAAAAAATGTTCTAGGGCTTCTGAGAATACAGGCAATCACAGAAGCTCGCCAAATGTCCGATTCAATCATCCACAAAATTAAGCTTTGCTATAGGGAACTCCGTCTTCTTCACTGTTCAATCCCAGAATGACCCACCATTCTTATTGTGCCCTGACCGGAATGGGCAGAGTTTTCTTGGTGCTGCCTGTCTGAGCTGCAGGTGGGAAAGAAGATAATCTTAGCACCAGCGCCCCCTCTTGTCATGGGGTGGTACTGCTTACATTGCCAGAACCAAAACGATGACTGTCCAGGCGCACATGCATTACACTATGCCATCTCTCTCTGTCTCGTACTAACACATGTCTCATATCAACAGCCACATGTCATCTAACTCTTTCAAAAGCTGCATAGCGTCTGTGTCAAACCAATCGAGGTGGCTTCTCTTATATTGTGGCTTGATGTTTAGTTTTAGTAAGTTATATCAGTCAAAAACCCAATAACTAAGAATTTTCCCTGGTCTCACTACCTGTTAGTGAAGTTATTTTAATATAATAATGAGATATGAGTTAACAAAGTTCCCAAGACTCTATTCTACATTTTCTTATAAGCATGTGCTCACTGGTTAGTTTATCTCAGCTTAAGCGTATACATTCTAATAAAGAGTAACACTTACTTATATGTCCTCACCACCACCACATCTTCACCATAAATGAGAACTGGGAGTAAAGGGGGTTTAACCCTCCTGAAGTCTGTGGTTATGTCCAATGTCTTACTGATGTTGATCTGCAGCTACGAGTTACGTTTGCACCATTCAACAAAGTCGTTTAAGAGTGTCTTGTATTCATTCTGCCCACAGTCATGACAGTAATGCTATTACTCTGCCATTTCACACTCATTTACCATGGCCATGTTGTTTATAAGTGAGACACTTGTTACTTCCCATGTGACCACCGGCATATGAAAACTGCACACAATACTTCAGATGAGGCCTCGCCCATGTGTTGTACCCTATACATCACGGTGCTTTATAACCTGACATTCTGTTAGCCTTCTTAATGTCTTCTGAACACTGTCTGGCAGTTGATAGTGTTGAGTTCACGACTCCTAACTCTTTCTCATAAGACGTACTTTCGATTTTCCGACCCCCATTGTGTATTCAAATCTAACATTTTCACTTCCTATGTGTAATAATTTACATTTGCTTACATTAAATTTCTTCTGCCATAAATCTTCCCAAGCCTTGTATGCTGTCTACGTTCCTCTGCGATGATTCATCTGATTCTCAATTATCTGCCTATCTACTTAGCTTACCATCATCTGCAAACTTAACCAGCTTGTTACTTAAATTCCCATCCAAATCATTTCTATATATACTTCTCAAAAAAATTAAATGAACACTTTTTAATTCGAGTATATCATCAAGTCGATGAAACCTCTGGGCTATTGAACTGCTCAGTTAAGTAGCGGAGGGATTTGTTAATCAGTTTCAGCTGCTTTGGTGTTAATGAAATTAACAACAGAGGGGCAACAATAAAATGACACCCACAACAGGAATAGGTTAACAGGTGTAGGCCACTGACATTTTTCCCTCCTCATCTGTTTTTTCACTAATTTTGCATTTGGCTACAGTCAGTGTCACTGCTAATAGCATGAGGCGATACCTGGACCCTACAGAGGTGGCACAGGTAGTCCAACTTCTCCAGGATGGCACATCAATACATGGCATTGCCAGAAAGTTTGTTGTGTCTCCCAGAACAGTCTCAAGGGCATTTTGGAGATTCCAGGAGGCAGTCAGTTACACTAGGAGAGCTGGACAGGACCCTCGTAGAAGGTCCTTAACCCATCAGCAGGATTGGTATTGCTCCTCATGCAAGGAGGAACAGGATGAGCACTGCCAGAGCCTACAAAATGACCTCCAGTAGGCAGACCACTGGTGTGAATGTCTCTGACCAAACAATCAGAAACAGACTTCATGATGGTGGCCTGAGGGCCAGACATCCTCTACTGGGCCCTGTGCTCACTGCCTGGCACCGTGGAGCTCAATTGGCATTTGTCATCGAATAACAGAATTGGCAGGTCCAGCACTGACCCCTGTGGAACACCACTCATAACGTCAGCCAGTTCAAATAATGATCCTCACATCATCACCCTCTGCTTCCTGTGTCTGAGCCAATTCTGCACTCATCTGCACTCCATACCCTGAACTCCCACTTCTTTTAGTTTGAGGCCCAACCTCTCATGTGGCGCCTTATCAAATGCTTCCTCAAAGTGAAGATGAATTCAAGGCACAGTCCTACTCACACATTAAGGTGGTTCCTTCTCGTCGATTGTGAGCAAAAAAGAGTTTGTTAGGAAATAAGATAAGTGATCAGATACATCAAATGAATCAAATACAGATCAAATCTTCCGGTTTAGCAGTGAAATCCTCTACACATGTCAGGATTATGGGGCAGGTCATGGCACTGATTCAGATACTCAGTTGTCTTGCAAGAAGTTTAATTGGACCATCTACTTAACAGAAAAAGCCAGATGTTGTCGACAGCCTGCTCATGTGTGGATGTGTGCCTTGTTTTTCTAAGACCATGGCTTATAATCTCTTGAGCAGAATAATCTAATCTTCTGTAGTTAGAGGTGCCAGTGTGGTATCTAAAGGAAAGGATGTAAACAGAGAACTCTCTGAACAGATGGAGAAATGACACTGCATCTGGGAAAATCCAGGGCACAAGTACAATTCAGACGCCTTAGTAATTCTAATTTTGAAAAAGCCAGGAAATAAGGGGTCAAGTAAATGACTGACAGTCCTATCATCTTGGAATGGTTGCAATATCCAGTCAATGAGAAATGCACAAACAAGAAGATGCTATTTTGAGTCAGTGGCAACAACCATGTGCAAATTCTTAAATTAAAGGCTGAAATGATTTCTGCAGTTTCAGCAAGCTGAGCTTTCCCACCGTCGAGGGCATGTCAGAGGGGATCAGGTTACCAAATATAGCAGTGAACTTATGAATATGCATTCATCTAACTGTGAGATATTCACTTGAAAGAAAGTTAGGAAGAAGAAGTCGCCTGACTAAAAAACATATATACACCTATGAGCTAGTGGGAGGGGGTCGGTGGTCCAGAGCTGGAGAAAGAACAGGCTGTTAGACGCACTATGTGGCCAAAGGTATCTGGACACCCTTTTGGGGTTTCGTTGTTAATACGTTCATAAACCCAAGCATTTAGCCTTGCAATCTCCATTTCCAAATGCTGGCAGAAGAATGGATTATACTGAAGAGCTCAGTGACTTCTGATGTGGCACTGTCAGAGGATGTCACCTTTGCCACAAGTCAGTACACAAAACGTCTGTTCTGTTAGATCTGCCCCCGTCAACTTCAAGTGCCATTATTGTAAGGCTGAAGTGTCTTGGGGTGACAACATAATTCAGCCACAAAGTGTTAGCTTAACAGTGGGGCAGCCAAGCGCCGAAGTGCCACCTGTCCTTTGTGGCATCACTCACCACTGAGTTCTGGACTGCCTCTGACAAGAATCGTGCGTTGGGAGATTTGTGAAGTAGGTTTTAATGGATGAGCAGCTGTACACAAGCCACAGATTACTACGCATTAAGCCATTGGACTCTGGAGCAGTGGAAATGCACTCTGCCATTGGACTCTGGAGCAGTGGAAATGTGTCCTCTGTAGTGATGAATCACACTTCACTTGAGATTTTTCTTCCCCACAATAATATATTGTCTATGGGGGAGAAGCGAAAGCTTTAGATTCGTCAAAAATTTCGATCTCCAGTTTCAAAATCTTAGGGTTCCCCGATACCGAAAACAGCGATATCTTGATGATGGGTGTGTGTCTGTGTGTCACAGATTCTTGAGAACAGTCTACAGCTAAAATGACAGAACGGAAAAATACTAAACTCAAAACTTAAGCCTGTTATGAGATGACGATGTGGTGATTAGTTTTTGAGCCAAATTGTGCAAGCGAAAGAGGCACTCTAGAGGAACCTTCAAATACCGTAATTCTGCAATCAATTATGAATTCTTCTCGCCAATTGCTACCGTAATGACCTATTTTATGATCAGAGAGATCAGCATCAAATAATTACTGAAATGTGATTGGATAGTTCAGGTAATTTAGTTCCTAAGGCGCAAAACCTACTGACACTTGCGTCCAAATTTTTTTTCCTATATTTCTAGCAATCGTGTTCCCTTCAGTTTCAATTTTAATTTCATGAACAAAAAATAGCCATACAGAGTGAGATCTGTTGAATAGGGGAGGTGTGAAGAACAGTAACATTGTTTTCGGTCAAAAACCTTTTGACTGATAACGTGGTGAGTGCGCCATCATGTTGCAGTGCTGTGCAAGTGCTCTATCATGGTGTGTGCCACTGCCCCGGAAGTTTTCTTCCTGATCTTTTCCCATGAGTGCCTAAGCAGTTTAGTGTAATGGTGCTGATTAAATGTCTGTTCATGGTGAAACAGGCACGATCATCCTTATTCTAATGTTAGATGACCTGACATCCTTTTTTTGGCTGGTAGAAAATTCTCCAAAGTCACACACACGATTGTAGAATAAATGTCAGAAAAATTCAGCACAATGCCACTTGGTGGACTTATTAACGAGACAGTAGGCATACAATACCTAGTGGCATAGTCGATCACTACACCCTACTCCTGTGCTATTGACCGATTCTGGGAATTTTTGGGTCCCAAGAACGTGGCACCCTTCCATGATAAAAGAACTTGAAACTGGCTGACAAATGTAATTGGCACCCATCATTCTTTATTGCATATTTAACAAAAATTAGATGCTGCTTTAAAGTTATGATTCAAAAGAATGTTTCAAATAATAACACCAATGACAATGACATGGACAAAAATGTTGGGACCCTTCACCTAAAATTTAGTTGCACGACCTTTAGAGGTAATCACTGCAAAGAAGAGTTTTCTGGAGCCCTCCATGAGACTTCTACACCTGTCCACAGGTAGTTCGGTTCACTCGTCCTGAGCAAACTGTTTCAGCTGTTTCAGGGTTAAAGGGGGTCTTCTCCAGACTACGTGTTTCACATTTCACATTCTATAGATGTTTGATAGGATTCAAATTAGTGCTCATAGAAGACCACTTCAGAATAGTCCAATGTTTTGATCTTAGCCATTCTTAGGTGTTTTTAGCTCTGTGTTTTGTCTCCTTATCCTGTTGGAGGGTCCATGACCTGAGACTGAGACAGAGCTTTCTTACACTGGGCAGTATGTTTCACTCCAGAATGTCCTGATAGTTTTGAGATTTCTTTGTTACTTGAACAGACTCGAAACAATCTGTGCCAGATGCAGCAATGCAGCTTCAAAACATAAGAGAGCCTCCTTCATGTGTCACAGTAGGTTATGGTGGTCTTTTCTTTGAAAGCTTCATTTTTTCGTCTGTGAACATAGAGCCGATGTGAGTTGCCAAAAAGCTCCAGTTTTGTCTCATCTATCTAAAGGACATTGTCCCAGAAGCATTGTTTCTTGTCTATATGCATTTTAGCAAATTCCAGCCTGGGTTTTTATGTTTTTTTATCCAACATTGGAGTCCTCCTGGGTCTTCTTCCATTGAGTACACTGTCACTTAAAGAGATGGTATGATCAGACACTGATGGACCTTGACCTTGGAGTTTAGCTTGTATCTCTTTTTATCTACCATTCTCACTATCCTTCTGCCCATTCTGGGGTCGATTTTCCTCTTGCAGCCATGTCCAGAGAGGACTGTTCCAGTTTTATGGTCCTTAAACTTCTTAATAACTAGGGGGCTTCGCGAGTCCACCCCTTCACCCCCACCCTGGGGCACTCCACACGCCAGCCACTTAGTGTCGCTGCCGCTCGCATTGTGAAGAGGCTGGCTGAACGCACACTTTGGAGATGCGGACGGATCAACTGCTGTCTTTCTGCTCCTGCTGCCTTCTGAGCTGCATGTTCTGCTTTTTGTGCTGCACGTTGATCATTTCAAAGCCTGTAGAGCAGCTGTCCTTTTGAATAAACTGCTTTGTCTTGCGGGCCATTAATGAGTCTCTCGCTGAACGTCAAAGTGTCTCTTGTGGGACGTCCGGGCTGCATTATTACTTTCCTTATTTTCTGAATTTGCACATAGATTATTATTGTTCTTTTTTGCCTTCTTTTCTCTTCAATGCTTTTGGGTCTCTTTTCAACGCGCTGCTCTTTCTTCTTCGCTTAGTCATTCACGTGCCATCTAGAACGTATAACATTTTTCAGAGCTGGGAGTGCATGAAGTGTGTCTGCTAAAAACATTCCAACAACTGCGAGGTTAGATGTCCGTGAACTTGTTTTAAATTGTTTGTAAGTAGGGCGTGACATGCAAAAGTCATCGTTCGTCTCTCGGGTCTTGCTTCCTAAGGTTGTAATGTCTAGTCTCGCATGACGTCAAAGTGTCTCTCCGAGATGATCACGTCTGGACCCAAGATTTTTTTATATAATAGATAGACATTTACATCTGTTGTTAAAGGAAAATCAAGTAGCATGGAGATTTTCTTTTAGCCTTTACCCTTAACATGCTCAGATGACTCTCTCCTTTGCAGTCTCTGGTCCATTTTCAGTGTGTATCACACAAGGATACATAACAGCAGAGTCAGGACTGTGACTCCATTTAAATCGGCTGAATGAGACGTATGTGATATGAATGAACGAAAACAGCTAGTCTGAAAGATCACTCAAATCTAATTATTTAGGATCTTTTCTAGCGGTACCAACAAATATAGAATATCTTTTTTAGAAGAAGCAACACTTGATCTCTTTTCACACTTGCTCTGCTGTACTCGATGACATATCAAAGGCCTGTAGGTGTACAGGTGACGATTGCTTTTCATGTCAGCACTTTTCAGGGGGCACGCAGCCCTTTTTCAATTAGCTGGAAGGAGTCCAACAAATCTGTCCACGTCTGTACTTGAGAAAAATATTTGTTTAATAATGAAAATGTCTTTTTCCTTTCAGTTGTTTTACTCCAATTAAAGGTTAGATTTTTTTGTTAATATTTTGAATGAAAGGTTAAGAGGGTCATTTTTTTTTCACAGCCCATTTTGCTTTCACTTGCCAAGGGAGCCACTGTTCATGGAAGGACACTGTAAATGCAAGTATAGAAACCAAAGGGTATCCGCAGAAGCCTACCCTTGCTCTATGCTATTTCCAATGATTTCCTCCAAATTTCCAACACCCGGGAGTGTTTGTTTCCTGTCTTTAATGGCCCAACTGGCCTTTACCATATGTTCTTCATAGTAGACCGCATCTGTGTTATTGATAATCACTGAGCTGTTTTACATTTGGCAGTCCGGGCAGCACTCGGAAACCAATCTTCTATGAGAGGCTCAATATAAAAATTAATTGACTGACTAATTTTTCGGAAAGATGTATACCTGATAGCACAACTACACATCTAGCAGAAACTGCCTATTCTGCTCATTCCAAAACAGTTGGCCTCTTTAAGTGCACCTGTGATTGCCTGCCAATTTTCCAAGTAATTTCACTGCTTTGTAATTTTTCTCAGGGTAGCTGCCGGTGTCAAATCTGCATTGCTGGCGTTTGTGTGGTTGTCTTATAGGCACACTTAGGACACTTGTAAGTGTGGTATGGGGGTGCTTCAGCTCCCCACAACCTGTGTTCGCGACTCTAATGTTACGTCTTCTATAAGAATATGTAGTCAGTTAACACGATCATCAATTGCTGCCATGTATATAGTTTAAACACAAATATACTGAATATTCTCATACAGATATATAGTAGTGCATCACACATCACTCAGTCAATAAGCGGTATGGGCACAGGAAGGGGGTAAAAGTGTTGCACTTCCCCTTACCAGAGGGCACAGTGCCCAAGAGTTGTGATCAATAACTTTATAAAGTGACTCATTTAAGGGTAGTTTAAAACCACAGCCAGCTGATAATTTTCAGACATTATGATGTAGAGAAGATCATTGTCATCTTGACTCAAAGTACAAACGTGACTAGTTTTTGGCATCAGAGTAAGAAAGAAGAGTTGGCTCCTCTCATCCAGGACCTGCAGAAATGGCTACTGACCTGAAATACAGGGCTATTCAAAATGAAAGAGTAGATTTCAAAAATGTATTTCAAACAAACTGTATAAGACAGAAACACATTCCGCACATCACTGGATAGAAGAAAGTTCATAGTTTGGTCCTCTGGTCATTAAGGTTGCATGCACTCAACATGAGCACCATGTGTAGCGCGACAAACATCAAAATGGTAGACCATTTCTTGCCACACACGAGTCAACTGGCCCCTAGTTACTGAATTCACAGCTTTCCCAGTTCAATGTTGTAAATCTTGAAGATTACCGGGCATAGGTGGAACAAACACTCTTTCTTTAATGTACAACCATAGATAAAAATTGCAGAGTGTCAGGTCTAGAGACCTGGGAGGCCATAGACAATGAGCAAGATCTTGTTGTCCACCTCTTCCAATCCACCATTCTGGAATGGTGTTGTTCAGGTAACGCCAGACCTCCAAGTGGAAATGAGGTGGGGCACCATCTTTCATGAAGGTCCAGTGTTACCTGATCAACACCAATCCAGGATGATGGATTGGAAGGTTCCACCTGTGCCTGTTAATCTTCAAGATTTGCAACATCGAATCGAGGAAGCTGTGGATTCAGTAACTTGGGACCAGTTGACTCATGTGTGGCAAGAAATGGTCTACCGTTTTGACGTTTGTCGCGCTATACGTGGTGCTCATGTTGAGTGCAACCTTAAGGACCAGAGGGCCAAACTATGAACTTTCCTCTATCCAGTGATGTGCGGAATGTGTTTCTACCTCATACAGTTTGTTTGAAATACATTTTTGAAATCTGCTCTTTCATTTTGAATAGCCATGTATATTTTAGATTTTTTTTATCATTGTCCATCCACCCATTACTGAATCAACTTAATTGACACAGAAGTGCTTTTTTTATAATAAGGTGGGCACTGGATACTCATTTTACAGTGTGAGGTTTCTAAACTCTTCTGGGACTCCCCTCGATGGGACAACATGCCGAAGAGCGTCACAAAGCACAATCGCGGCATCTGTGGAAGACTCCTTATCCATTGCCGGTGCAACTGCAGGCTCACAGAGCTGCAGCGGCTCACCACAGAAGCAAATCCAAGTCTATGGGAGGGAACCGTATTATTTGGCCATGACCCTGCCTGCTTGCTGTGTCTGTGTACAGGAGAGTGTTAGACCCCGCTACAATAAATAACCGTGCTGTTTATGTTTCAAGTGGAATAAAAGATGTTTTTGCTAAAGTACTGAGACTCAGCCTCGTGTTTTGGGGTGCAAGACAGCGAGTCACGCGTTACACCATGTGTAATTTCCCAAACCTGTTCTTATTTTCTGATGCAGACTACAAGTGGTAGCCAGCACATACTTATAAAAAGCAGTTTGGAGTCCTCTGTTGAACTAAGATAAAAACAAAAAGTTTTATGGGCTTATTTTCTTTATTGGGTATATCCCTGTGAGATAGAAAATTAATATTTGGAACATCTGTTAGTGGACTTGAGCCTCTCAGATGAGATTGGCCAAGACATAACATTGTAAATTTATGGGCAAGTTTTAATTGGTAACCTGGCACTGGCCAAGTGTGATTGAGTGTCCATATGGTTGTTTATGGGATGGTGACTTCTGACTCCTGAAATTTGTCCTGCTTTGAACCTACGAGTCTGTTGAGGGCCGTAAAAAACATGAAGTCCATTGGACTCTGCACGTATCGGACGTAACACCTGTATGGACTCTTGATCCTGCATTAGGAGGAGGAGGTTAGGAGCACGCATTGATACAGCACATTGCCGCAGCCACCACATGACAAACCAACTCAGGATCCAGATTAGGACCCGAGTGCAACCATGCGATGGGTGACACCTCAGCACCACACTAGTTCAGATGGAGTGGCATTAGACAGAGCAGAAACTTAAAATGGATAAATTTCCATTATGCATTCACCTGATTTGCATGAGCATGTTTTAGTTCATAATTAATGCCAATGGAGCCAAAGCATATTTCTGCATGACATGTTATGAATTTATTGAAACGTGTAATTACATTACAAGTTTACTTCCTAACGGCAGCACTAACCTCGTCTCTGATGTGATTTAGATTTTATCTGTGTTCTGGATTATGTGCATTACTGCTACAAGTATGCTGAAAACGAACAATCTCTGATTGTGCTTCTAAAGAGCAGAACTTCACCCGCGCATAATGCCACAGGAAAATGTGTAGACACTTCTACCTATCTACATCTGCAGCTGTCACATCTCAGCCAGGTTTCCTCCCCTGGCTGGGGATTAAATTCATGTTTAATGTCTTATTTTGTTGATTTGTTTTTTCATTTATGTTGATTATGTGCATTCTTCTTTAATTTTGGGCTTGTCTACGTATATAAGCTGACTTTGTTATGTTTCATGTGTTTTGCGGGTGAGCCCCTAAGAGGCGAGGCCACCTTCCAATAATAGCCACGAACTGCCCTGCACCCTACAAATCCAGAGAGTCTCCCACAGTTCCTGGCGGTTCATTTCAAGTGTGCTTTGGAGCTTTGTGGCGATTTTCAGCTCAACTGACATCTTAACCCTTGAACCACCAGAACTGGCTATAGTCGGTTCCCAGTGCAATTCGCCGAATATATTCGGAGTAGTACATTTATTGAACGCCGCAACCGGCTGTATTCAGTTCCCATTGCAATTTGCCAGCACGCAGGAACCAAGTACATCTGGTGACGTACATTCATTGAACGCTGCAACTGGCTATAGTCGGTTCCCAGTGCAATTATCCAGCACACAGAAGACAAGTATATTTGGCAACATACATTCACTCAATGCTGCAACTGGCTATATTCACTTCCCTGAATCAGCTGATCAGTCACTTTTTCTTGGTGAATTGTGACGTTTCCTCAAAAAGTGCAGCAAAAAAGTATTTGGCGTCCAGGGGTGCATTAACCCCCAAGTATGAGGCAGTTTAAGGGTTAAACAAAAAAAGAACATACTTTTTTTTTTTTTTTCCTTTATATAAATGTATAAATGTTTCAGAATCTTCCTAGCTGCAATGTGGTTGGTGTATGAGGTGAGAAACAGATTGGGAGTGTGCACTGATACCGATTTCATCTTGAGACTTTGTTGGCTTTTGTATGCCTTTTCTACTCTTCGAAGCTCCTCAGTGTTACAGAGTGAAAATGACTTAATTGACAGTTTCTTTACATTTTGATAGAGTTGCTGTTTATAATAAAGCCGTTGCTTTCTAATACATTTCTTTACAATTTTTACAACTTTTGATATACTTCATTATCTTATATATAAACATGTACGCGTGGAAGTGTGTGTGTCTCTCTGTCAGGCCCGGAAGTGCGAGGCTACAGCTTGAAGCTCAAAGAAAGGGAGCACATCAGTAAAACGAAACCTCCGAGGAAAGAGAACCTCGCTTAAAATGAAACATCTGAGGAGAGAGAAATTCGCTCAGCTGCTGATAGACAACGGAAGTGGGCACGTCGGCAAAATGAAACTGCTGAGGAAAGAGAATCTCGTTTAAAACGAAACCTCCGAGGAAAGAGAAACTCGCTTAGCTGCTGATAGACAATGGAGGCAAGCACGTCGGCAAAATGAAACCGACGAGGAAAGAGAATCTTGCTTAAAATGAAACCTCTGAGGAAAGAGAAACTCACTTAGCTGCTGATAGACAATGGAGGCAAGCACGTCGGCAAAATGAAACTGCTGAGGAAAGAGAACCTTGCTTAAAATGAAACCTCTGCGGAGAGAGAAACTCGCTTAGCTGCTGACAGACAACGGAGACGAGCACATCGGCAAAACAAAACAAAACCAATGAGTAGCTGCTAATGCACAACCGATGCAATTGATTGATTGAAGTGCCAGAATCCATGGTTTCCAGGAGCCCGGGCTTTTTACAACACGGACCTACACAGCTAGTTTATCATAAATGTGCAGACCTATGCTGCAGTGTTCTGGTAATAAATGGTCCAGCAGTCAATTTGATAAAATTACTTACCCGTGAAACATCCAATGCTGCCTCCATATTAGCTTAAATCAGTTACTTGAAGTCTAATCGGTGGCACATGTAACTGAAATTTGCTTAAAATGCTCTTGCCCAGGACAAATAGGCACATTAATCAGGTCAAATCGCAAAATGAGTTCTCTGTCATTCCTGGCATATAATAGGTGAACCTGAAGACAGCATTAGGTCATCCTCCTCTTACAAGTGGTGTTGCTGTTGCATCCTGAACATCCGATGGCTGCCCTTAACTGTCAGAAACTCAGAAACTTACCTGGGGTCTTGAGGTGGTGAACAAGGTGGGTAAGTGAAAGGTGATGGTGAATGACAGTGTCGAGACTTGCTGATCTGGGGTGGTCCATCAGAGTCAACATGGACGTACAGGTGGTCCATGTGCTGAGGAGGTGTTTTTAAAACAAGGCAGTCATCTGTGTGACTTGGATCAATAACAGTGCCGCACAATAAAAATGGAGTGTAAAGAGACTGGCATGACTGTTATTCTATGCCAGAAAAGAATGCTTCATTTTTTTTTAATCTATTTTATTTCAAAGAATAAATTCATTCCACTCTGACATCCAGATGGAATGCTGTGGAAAGTCCGAGTACCCAGGGCAGAAAGCTTTTACAGTAAGAAATATTTATTTTTAAAATCTTTGCAACAAAGGCACAAACCAGTTCAATGGCTTTAGGAAAAATATAAAAAGTGCACAATCTAATAACTTCAAAGTGGATAATAAAGCTTAGGGCAGAATTAAATCCTTTTGAAATACATGAGAGACTGACACAAACAAAAAAAAAAAAAAAAGAATTATCGGTTTAGACATTGCCTTTTTCCTCCTTCCCAGAAACCCAGTGTGATATTTTTAGAATTAGATGCTTTCATGTACTTTAATTTATATAAAATTAATTGTTCTTTGCATTTGTTTTATTAACTATTATATACTGTGTATGATCAGAACCAAATGGGAGCCTGGCCAGGGCCAGCACCAACATTAAGGCAAATTAGGCATTCGCTTAGGGTGCAGATCATAAGGGAGGGGAACTAAAGCCGCACAGGTTAGCTACCGAACAGTCAGTTGGCAATATAATAAGCTTGGCCTATGATGAAAAATAACCTAGCACTGGCACTGAGCCTGGCAAATGTCTGGGAATTCACCTGTCTGCCTCTTTATTGTGTAGTTGATATGAGAGTCACATAATGTAAGGCACCCAAATGGCTGTGCCTCTCTCCCTCCGTGTACCTGATCTGGTAAAGAATCGTGGTGTCTCTTTCTCAGGTTTTGTTATCATTGGGTAGAAGGGTCCTTTCATTTGATTGGCTGGCCCGGCACTAATTCAGCCAGTAGGGGGAGCCAGCTTGTTGGATGAGATCTGCAAGAAATCCTCTTGTATGATATCGTCTACTCTTGTGTTTTGCTCTGTACTTGTACTATTACTTATTGTACTGTAGTATTGTATTCCTGAGGCAACAATAATTCCCTGGCCATCTAGATCTATGAAGGGGATTACTTGTATCCTGTTGTGTGTATTGTATTTGTCCCACTTTGTTGACACCCACTGCACACCTAACCTACCTGGAAAGAGGTCCGTCTCTCTCTGAATTGCCTTTCCCAAGATTTCTTCCATATTGTCCCCACAAGAGTTTTTTCTTGTCTTCTTATGGAGTCAAGGCTGGAGGGCTATTGAGACACTCATTTGTGTGATGTTGGGCTATACAAGAAACAAATTGTTGTTGTTGTGGTGTTAGCCACCTCTGGGTCATTTGAAACATGCCCGGGTCCCTTGTAAGGGGTATGCTAAGGGAGTAGCTTGTCCTCCAAGATACTGATTAGAGAACAGACACCGCAGTCAGACTTTTTGGATGGAGGCTCTGACCCTCTTTGGTGTCCCTGTTTGGGTATGATGTTAATCTGCAACCAGCCTGGCAAGCAGGTCTTCCCACTTACAGGGAAAACTTGGGGGTTGGTGGCAGGACTGGCACTCCAGCTGCCATAACAAAACCTCACGGTGCATGTTGTATGGCTGCATCTCAATCAGGTTGGCGCACCATGTGGTGGGTGTGGCAAAGTGCTATCAGTGCGTGCCCCCAAGTATGTATTTCTTAGTACCACAGCAGCGGTGGGAACTCCTATGACAACTCATGTATTTTCTGAACCCAAATATTCCATAAAGAATGATGAGGTCACAACCTGTGAAGGTCTTTTCAATGAGGTCGCAATGGCCTAATTCAGTTACCAGTTCATTTAAATGTCATTGAGAAGATGAGGCAATAAACATACTTGTCGCTGTGGCTAATCTTTAAATATATGATTTCTCTCTTGAATTAAAAAAAAAAATAAACTCAATGTAAACATATTTACAGCATCTAATGATATATTTGTTCAGCTTTGAGAGGATGAAGCTGAATTAATCAAATGAAGAGGCTCATTGCAGTTATTCCTCTGCGCAATGGTGCCGAAATCTGCCGTGATTGAAGAGAAATGGGTGGTGAAGTGCAGTAAATTTATAATAATTTGATCCCTATGGGTGCACAGTGTCTAATAAACAAGAAGCCTTATTAATGCATTGAAAAATCCAACTGAAGGCTGCACAGATAACACCAGACACCCGAAACATGTGCATCTAGCTGTTCTGACCACAGGGAGACAGAGGACAAAAACTAAAGCATGGCATTGCTTTGCCAAGTCCCACTCTGATGTCTTTTTGTGCTGCATTGACCTTACTAATAAGACTGCCAAGATATGCAGGCGTATTCGAGTGGAGCATCACTCACTGGTACTAGGATTGCCGTTTATGCACATCATTTGTGTTTTAGAGGCAATGACATTGAGGCCTGTTTGCTTGGCAAAGGTGTTCAGGATACTTGCCTGTTCTAAATTGTTCTGATGTGAGTATTTGTGTGAGAAGTTCTGCCATCTACTCCAAGTCTACCACCTAATTTATTGTTCCTCCAATTTACCGTGAGCCTAACCTAAAAAGGAAGTTCAAAAAAGTAGTTGTATGAATAAAAGGGGATTGTCACCATACTTACATAAGGAGAGGGAGACTCTCAAACACTCGACATTATGGTGTGTGCTGTGCAGAGTTGTCCAACTTTTATAATAATAAAAGGCAGCAGTGCAGAGTGTTCTGCCAGTTACTGGGAAATCCAAATATTTATAGCAAGACTAAAATATACATGAAAGTGTGCAGTTTGCCAGGTTCAAATATAAGCAGGCGTATAGGAGTAGCAAAATAAAGAGAGTTCTAGGCTTTTTTTAACCACAGATACTGTATTTGAAAGCTAGCTATTTTGTTATAAATCTGTTATTCCTGGGTTATCATTGTAAATATGTTTTTAGAAGACAATTCTTTTCTATTTTACTGTATGAATACACACAAAGAATAATACAGATGCTTTTATTAGTGTTGTGAACAGTGGGGGGTGCCACCGAGCCCCAAACCCCAGACACACACGACCCAAAGCAACTCCACATGTAAGGATTTTTAATCCAGACAGTTCAATACAATTACAATTCCAGCCAATATACAGCCTTTTAAGTTCTCTCTCCTTCTCTTCTCCAAGAGCGCAGCCCTCTACCTCCCGACTCAGTGGCTACAGGGCTGCAGTTCCAGTGATGTGACATGGCCAGTTAGAAGCATTTCTGGGTCATACGAAAGCTAGGGAGGACCAACCCAAAGCAGTGCCCTCTATAATCTGCCAGGGACCCCTCTATAGGACTGCACTTCTGGACTCCATTTGCTTTGGCCCTCATACTGGCCTCCCATCCGGGTAATGAAACCCCCTCCATTCCAGCCTCAATGCCCGTTCTCCTCCTACAGCATCCAAATCGAAGCACCAATAGTTGCAAGATTCAAAAACATCTTTACAAAAAAAAATTCTGAAATATAGAAAGTTAAAAACATAAAAAGTGAATTGTGGTGTTATTTGAAACTTGAAATGCCCCTGTCATTTAGCCTACGAAAAAACTTGTAATCTCAGCCCACCTTAAATCCCTTTGCACCTCTCCAATAGCGTCTTTTGTTTTGTAAATGCATTGATCAGCACAAGCAGCTTATTATTTGGAACACATGCATTTCATGCATGTTCCATGTCTACAAAGAAAAGGATGAAAGGAAATGCAAGAAATGTTGAACACATACCTGAAGCAGAAACGTTTTCCATGTTATACTAATAATGACGTGAAGTGTATAATGTGTGAAGACTTTAGTCCAACTATCAAATAAACATGTGCACTTTCTTTGGCTAATTTGGAGAGATGAACTAAGGGAGAATACATCTTACAAATTAAACAAAGGTAATACAAGAAAGTCAAATCCTGCTGCCTCTCTAGACTTTTCTACCCGGGTGTGAAGCCGCTCGTTCAGCTGGGGTGGCACCAATACATACGTATCCACCATAAAAATATAGCAATTGCAGTGTCACTGGTGGCGACAGTAGACAGGCAGGCTACAAGGGCAGGAATGGGCTAAGAAATGTGCGAGAACAAGCAAAGTCAAAAACATTCGGGGGTCAAAAGCTAGACAAGTGAAAACTGATACCAAAATACTAAACCCCAAATGTTAACCAAAAATCGCAGTTGAAATAACACATAAGGACAACTTGGAGTAAAAACTATTGGTGGCTTTTTATTGTTCAACCATCGAGAGCATCCTGACATACTGTATCACAGTGTGGTACGCCGAATGCACGGCAAAAGACAAGAAGTCTCACCAGAGAGTCATAAACTCAGAAGACATTGCCCGCTCCTGCTATCTCACCAGAGCCACAAATATCATTAAGGATCCTTCACACCCTGGTCACCACCCGCTTGTACTGTTGCCCTCTGGTTGGCGTTATAAATCTTTGAAAGTATGGACCGATAGATCAGGGCCACCTTAATAGCATTATAGGGCGCCGGGCAAAGCCCCTACCTACACAACCACTCACAGGAATAAAAATGAAAATGGTCGATAAAATTCAACATATATTTGCTGTATTGGTACTTTCAACAAAATCAGTTTTTAGACATTAAAATACATGCTGTACAGCAAAGATTAATCAACAAGTCATAACATACATAGATTAGCATGGGGCCTCTATGCTCGCGGAGTCCTTGGGCAACTGCCTATCGTGCCCATGCATAAAGATGGCAATGCGATAGAATTAAGAAACAGTTTCTATCAAACAGCCATAAACACACTGAAAAAATAAGCAAATTAAGGCATCTGAAATACTGTAATTTCAGTCAGTGCTGGGAGGCAGACTCATACATACTGCTGTTGCTCTCGTGCAGCTACTCCCCTTTGAAATTGTATTATTTATTGTATTACTACTGCTTCCATTGTTATTTTGTCTTATTTCTTTTTAACTGTATTTTTACATATAATACTGTTTAAATTTTTTTCCGTTGCTTGTATTATGTGTTGTAGCATTGGTCCTGCTTCACGAAAAGTAGTGTCGTTTTTGCTTTTTGTACTCAGTTGGAGTGGCACTCGTAATTGTATTGTAATTATTTTACAATAACAACAAAGGCTTTCTTCTTCTTCATCTTTTTCTTCCCTGGTAACGTTTCTGCTAACCAAAAGCTCCACCAAGATTTGTAATATATACAGAAACTTGGATGCTGTTGAGATCATACTGGCATCCTCCTTAAAAGGATACATCTGTGTCTGTCGGTCTGTCTGTGTGCCCCTCTGGTTGCTACTGTAGATAGATGGCACATCACAGACATTTCCATCCATCCATCCATTTTCTAACCCGCTGAATCCGAATACAGGGTCACGGGGTCTGCTGGAGCCAATCCCAGCCAACACAGGGCACACAAGGCAGGAACCAATCCTGGGCAGGGTGCCAACCCACCGCAGGACACACACAAACACACCCACACACCAAGCACAAACTAGGGCCAATTTAGAATCGCCAAACCACCTAACCGCATGTCTTTGGATTGTGGGAGGAAACTGTAGACACGGGAGAACATGCAAACTCCATGCAGGGAGGACCCGGAAGAACCAGGTCTCCTAACTGCGAGGCAGCAGCGCTACCCACTGCGCCACCGTGCGCCCAGACATTTCCAGTAATGCATTTTATTACTAAATGCATAACAAAATACCGGTACATTCCAATAGATAGTGCACTGCAAAAATTAACAATAAAGTCAATGTTGATTACTTAGATTTCAACCCGTCTTAGATGTGAAGCACAGCTAGTCTTAAGTGACGATACCATGATAATGGGAACAGGAAGGGCGTGCTGATGGGCGAGAAGTTGCATGAGGTCATCAGAAGGAACCGGAAGTGAAGTCAAGTGAAAATGAGGTGGCAGTTGTTTTTTTCTATTGTGGGTCTGTGGGAAGAGAAGGAGAGGCGTTAGTGCTCAGCGCCAACCCCTGGCCCAGCGACTTAACACCCTGATTCGAACATTTCGCCTCCCAAGCGTGTGTGAGTTACACCAAATCCAGCTACAGTGCGGCCAAACGGAGCCCAAATTAGAGTGCCAGCTCACCAGACCCTCCCATCAAGGTGTACATCACCTGTTAGAGCAGACAAACGCCACACAGCCCCAGGTTGGAGCAACTGGGAAACAACTGCCGTAACCATTGTGTCACTCTCTTATTTCATTGGCTAGCTTTAGTCCTTTATCGGTTCTTGACAAATGCAGATACTTGATAAAATATGGAATATGCAAGATAAAGTTTGTCTAATGGGGCTTTGGGTGACCATAAGCTTTAATCAGGTTTTTAATTATCATAGTTTCCTGAAGTGCCTGCTGACATCAACCTTCCACTAGAAATGCCACCAGCTGGTCTGTTGTTGACAGTGGTGGAATTGGAATACACGTTCTTAAGTGCTGTTCCAGGCATTTTCAATAACTTCCCTCTCATGTTACTTTCAGCTTCTAGAAAACAAAATCACAAATACAAAGGTAAAGTTGTATCTGCCATTCTGGTCCTTTAAAAACGAGCAGTAGTGAATCCACCCTCAAGAAATGTCTAAAATGTTCTGAGTAGCTCAATGCCTCCCATGACCTTTAGGATTTAAGATGAAAACCGCTTCATTGCCATGTGGCTCGTAGTGGCTGACAGCGTCTCCTTTGGGATGTAGGGGTCTGACAGTGTTACGAACGGCGCGGCCTTTTGGAAATACCACCATGTCACCGTGCCACACAAAATGGGCAATCAGAAAATGAGAAGTGACCTGTCTGGTAACAAGTGCTGCTATCACAGCGTAATATCGGTGACCAGGTTTAGAGAAAATCCCTCACTGCAATTAAAGGAAGGCAGCCCACACGCCGGCAGGAGCTCTGCTCACACACAGACTAAAGGATGTCATCCGCAAGTCACTGTCAAATGTTAAGAGCTCGAGGATAAGACAGCACACAGTACAAGTGAAAGTACTTTTATATAATTTCAGAAATGGGACATGCCTTCAGGGCAGTGGAAGATTATGTGCTGCCTTTACTAAGCACTCTCATTACTTTCAGCCTAAGCAGGAGTGTTGAACTGAGCATCTACCTTGTTATTTTGGCTTTTTAAAGGTAATAAGGGAAGTTTGTGATTAAATCAGCATCCCTCTTGGGTCACTACCTAAGAAATTATTGAGGAAGAACAGTAATCGATATCCTTTTGAAACACTGACTAAATCAATGACATATAATTACAACGATGGAAAGTCAAAAAGCATCCTTAGTGTTGACCCATAGTTGTCAGAAGGTTTTCTCCAGGGACTCCAGTTTCCTCACAAGTCTTACATTTAGCGACTTCTCTGCCATCTGAGTTTTTGGGTAGCAAACAAATTGCCATGCGACAAATTGTTCCTAAAAGGAACTCCATCAGCAAGACGACCCGACTGCTCTTCTCTGATAACTTATTTCATACCTGTCAAGATTCCAGTAATATTGTGTTCTGATCATTTATGTTTCAGATTACTTATTGCGTTTCTTGACCTGTTCTCAATGTTGTCACTCTGTGGGACGTTTGGTTACATTCTTGTTTCTCGTTTGTTCAGTTAGGGATGCATTCCTGTGGTTGTTTCCTTGTGATATGTGAAAGGCTCTATATAATAGATAGATAGATAGATAGAGATATGTGAAAGACACTATATGATAGATAGATAGATATTAAAGGCACTATATAATAGATAGATAGATAGATAGATAGATAGATAGAAAGGCACTATATAATAGATAGATAGATAGATATTAAAGACACTATATTATAGATAGATAGATAGATAGATAGATAGATAGATAGATAGAAAAGACACTATATTATAGATAGATAGATAGATAGATTAGATAGATAGGCACTATATAATAGATAGATAGATAGATAGATAGATAGATAGATAGATAGAAAGGCACTATATAATAGATAGATAGATAGATATTAAAGACACTATATAATAGATAGATAGATAGATAGATTAGATAGATAGGCACTATATAATAGATAGATAGATAGATAGATAGATAGATAGATAGATAGATAGATAGATATGAAAGACACTATATTATAGATAGATAGATAGATAGAATTTCTAAATGAAACCTGCCTAACTTTTGTAAGTAAGCTATAAGGAATGAGCCTGCCAAATTTCAGCCTTCTACCTACAGGAGAAGTTGGAGAATTAGTGATGAGTGAGTGAGTCAGTCAGTCGGTGAGGGTTTTGCCTTTTATTAATATAGATTTTACGTTCTAAGATTCTCTTGATGAAAATAACCCAAATGTAATGAGGCAACTCGTGTTTGCTGCCTCTTTGCAACTCGTTCAGTTGCTCTGGTTGGCTGAGGACGATACACTCTTACCGTTTTGCTGTCCAGCCGCGCTGTTGTGCAGTTCTGTATCAGCATTGCAACATACAGTGACTGTCAACAGAGTGGGTTGCTACTATTTGCCACAGCCCACTTTATTTCTAACCGCCTGTATTAAATAATAATAATATTCTCTGTTAGTCTGTATTAAGTAAATATTTTCAAATGATTTCACTTTAACAGAATTTTTTCAGCTTGTATTAAATCGTTTTCAAATAATTTTACTTTTGTTTTCCTCATAACCCATTAAAATCCTTGCTTTATGTTTTTATACCTTTATATGATATATTGGTCTGGGTGTGTAGGGGGCATGTATAAATTTATATATACAGAGAGAGATTTTAAGAGTGTCCCGTATTTCTAATTTTGTAATCTGGCAACCCTAGTGTTAATGATCGACCAGCCGGATGGAGACATTGAGGATGCTGATCCCATCATTGATCGTAGCCTCGAGGATGCTCCCATATGCCAAGACCCTTAAGGATATGAAGCGGCACACACAGCAGACATCGCTGACTGATTATTTCAAGCCAGTGCGTCATTTTCAAACACCATCCGCCAGCAATGAAGCGTCGAAGGTGATGTTGAGATCTCTCTGGTCTTGGCGTCTTCTGACAGCAACTACTTTATTTATTTATTTATTTATTTATTTATTTATTTATTTATCCATTGAGATGGTAGCACTAAAGGTTACAAAACTGTAGGGAAAGTGTTTTTGCACATTATCAATTGTATTTTGTGAACTGTATTTAATGGGTTATTTCATGGTTACTGTGTTATGAAAAAATTCATATTTTTACAAACTAGGGGGCTTCACTTGCCCACCCCCATGTTTGGTTTACCGGATATACAATTTAAGGAGATTGTTATTTTCATGGGAATTGTTACATATGCATTATTTTCACTTTTACTTTAAAAACTTTTGTAAAAACAATACTTGTCCTTTATTTCCGGCCCCGTGTGTGATTACATCTCTTTCTCGCCAGACGTATAATATACGCTTTATATGCACTGAGACCCCTGTATCTATGTGTGCTTCGTGCCTTTACACTACCGATTTTTTTTGCTGGCCGTGCTCTGATATTGCTTGTAAGTAGGTCGTGTCTTGCAAGAATCTCATGTTCTATATCCTCGCGATGCTTACGTCTCGCGGGTCTTTTATTTGTCTTCCATGATCTTAACGTGAAGATCACATGTCGTCTCCTAGTCATTCCCTCCCACAGGATTTTTTTTTTATAATAGAGAGATTGTGTTTGTTATAAAGAATTCCATAAAGAAAAGTATTTTTTGAGCAATCGCTCGTGAAAGATTACCATTTTTAGTGGTCACTGGCACTTAACCCCCAATTTGCCATAGGTTCATTGGATAAACATTCATGACTTCAACATTCGTGTCATTTCCTAGGAACAAAACTGCTGCAAAAGTAGAGGATTTGACTGTACTTAGTCTAACTAGTTCTCAGCACTTTATTTTAATCCTACGTTCCCTTTTTTTCTTTTCTCTGGACTTGAAAGGACAATGAATTTACAAGGAAGTAAATGCATTTCTTTGTGTGAATACGATGAATTCAACTGAAAGCAAAACGCAACTTGTTTCTCAGTTTGAGTGAAGTCAATTTGTGCAAATCATCAATACAAATTAAATAACTTATTGGAAAAATTCCAGTCTGGTTTCAGAACAAATCCTAGGGCAGAAACGGCCCTTATCAGGGTTACAAATGATCTCTTAATGAGGGGAGGTGACGGGAATGTTTCTGTTTTACTGCCTTTAGGTCTCAGCGCAGCTTTTATCGTTAAAATATTAAAACAATGGCTCCGATTATCAGGTGCAGCACTCAATTGGTTTTCTTCATATTCATCTGATAGGAGATTTGTAGTTGCTGTTGAGAACGGAATGTCCTCATCCTCAGTGCATGGCTATGGGGTACCTCAAGGCTCTATTTTAGGTCCGATTTTATTTTTGTTATACATATTCCCACGGGTTTATGTCATCCAGCAATATAATATACATTTTCACTGTTATGATGATGATTTGCAAATTTATGTATCATTGGATCCTAGTAATGTATCAAACGTATCTGACGTTCAAGTCTGTTTGAATCAGGTCAAGTTAGGTCAGGTTGAGGAGCATGCACTGGTACAGCATGTTGCCGAACCCACCACACTGCAAAACAGCTTGGAATCCCGGTTGGCAACCCTCCAGGCAGATACGTGGTCAGTACCTCCCCCTAGCACCATCTACCTGCAGCAGCCAGGTGTTACACAGGCATTCTCTTGGCCTGGTCAAGCCACTCAGGTCCTCAACAATGATGATCCTACAATGCAAGATCACCCTTAGGGAATCGCTCCATTCCATGCTGTAACTGTAATCTGACTCATTCAGGACTCTTTAGGCAACCACTCATTCGACACAAAGTCAAACTAGTGGTACCCAAGGATTCTCTGAAGAATTACAGTACCGAAGGAGCCCAGTCTTCATCTCAGGTCACTGGATAGAGTCTATGTCTCACAACCATATAGCAAAACAGGAAGCACCAGGACTCTAAAGACTTGGACCTTCTTCCTTTTGCAGAGATATCAGGAATACCACACACCCCTTTCCAGTGACCTCATGATGGTCTCCCAATCTGTCTACTGATGTCATAGGACTTTATGTCTCTCTGTTTGAATGATATAAGAAAATGAATGTCCTATAATTGACCTCTGACAAAACTGAGATCTTAATAATCGGCCCACAACAGAAAACAGTTCATGAGAAATAGTCCCTTGGGAGTTCAGGACCTAATGTTAGATCAGTGTGAATTTTGAACTTCATATGAACAAAGTGGTACAGTCATGTTGTTATCAATGAAGAAATATTGTCCAGGTCAGGTCTTCATTATTGTTTAAAGATACTGAAAGGATTATCCGTGCTTTTATTACATCTCTTCTTGGTTATTTCCAATGCCATGTTTGTTACGTCGAATTGATATTCTCTTGCTTGGCTTCAAGTGGTGCATGACATCCACTTACTTGCTCCAAACGTCATGATTAAATTCCTCCAATTTTAGCATCACTTCACTGGCTTCCAGTTTAATATAGAATTAATTTTTTAATTTTGTTGA
Organism: Polypterus senegalus; assembly: GCF_016835505.1. Classification (NCBI taxonomy): domain Eukaryota; kingdom Metazoa; phylum Chordata; class Cladistia; order Polypteriformes; family Polypteridae; genus Polypterus; species Polypterus senegalus. Next base: position 300,426 of record NC_053167.1, on the reverse strand, counting down.
TAACGTTTAAGGATGTTTTGGAATTGCTGACACCATATCAAAGCAAAGAGACCCCCTAAGGTCTAGGCAAGGCCTACTTGCATTTCCAAAGTCAAGACTAAAGATGACAAAGCATTTTCTGTGATGGCCCCCGTAGACTTTAGCACAGCTTACCATCGGGCATTAGATCTGCTGATCTCTAGAGCAATGATCATTTTAAAACAGATTTTTATCACATAGCATTTCTTAATGTACATGCTTCTTAGTGTTTATCTGGTCACCAGGTGATGTGTAAGTTGTTTAGAATATTATTTTATTTATGATTATATTTTATTTTTGTAATCATTTTACCTGCTTTTGTCATTTAATTATAGTTTTGCTTATTTCCTTTGCTGGGTATTTATTTGCTTTATTTAATGTTTTCCAAGGTCCATGTGCTGCCCATATGAAAAGTGCTATATAGATATCCATCCATCCTCTTCCGCTTTTCTGAGATCAGGTCGCGGGGTCAGCAACTTGAGTAGAGATGCCCAGACTTCCCTCTCCCCGGCCACTTCTATTAGCTCTTCCGAGGGAATCCCGAGGTGTTCCTAGGCCAGCCGAGAGACATAGTACCTGCAGGGTGTCCTGGGTCTTCCCTGAGGCCTCCTCCTGGTTAGATGTGCTCGGAACACCTCACCAGGGAGTCGTCCAGAAGGCATCCTGATCAGATGCCTGAGCCACCTCATCTGACTCCTCTCGATGCGGAAGAGCAGTGGCTCTACTCTGAGCTCCTCCTGAATGACTGATCTTCTCCCCCTATCTTTAAGGGAAAGCCCAGGGAAACCTATACAGATAAAATAATAATAATAATAATAATAATTATTATTATTATTATTATTATTATTATTATTATTATTATTATTATTTCATTCATCACTAAAAACATGGTCTTTCTAGATGTGTGTGTAGTTCCCATATCAGGTTGAATTCTGTGTGGTGGGTGCCCTATGATTAAGTGACGTCCCATCAAGGTTTAGTTCCATGATTTTCTTATAACTGGCTTCAGCTCCACATGACCATGTCATTGAAAACAGACTTCAGAAAATGAGTGACTGGATGGGCAGGTAACTACAATAACTAACAACACAGTCCTGGTCTGGGTTTACTAGAAAACAGTGTGATCAGTGATCAGGTGGGTTACCTCCCACTGTTTAAAGATGTGCTCCCAGGTTGCCTGGCATAGCTCTGCTGGGTATTTGTGGACTTGGCACCATGTCCTGATATATTCCTACCTCATTGTTACATTAATACGCTTGATCTTTCTATAATCCCGACCCCAAAAAAAGCAGGCTTTTAAAGTAGATGAAAGAATATGTGAATTAAGAATCATTATGACTGTGACCTACTGAAAGAAGTTAGCAGGCACATAGATAAAAACAAATTAGTATTTTAAATTCACACAGCTCTAATTATGAATAAAACTTTAACCAAATTACGCAGATTTGGTTTGATTTGCCCTGGCATAAGTCACTACAGTGGACTGGCATTGTGTCGAGGGTGCACTCCATCCATGAGCCCAATGCTACTGGGATAGGCTGCAGCCTCCCATGACCATATCCTGGAATAAGTGGATTCAGAAATATGATGAATGAATAAAATAATCCATAATTTAGTACTTTTGCTTTTTATCTTAGAGCAATGTGCTCTTGGGTTGAACCTTCTGGTCTTATGGTGGTTGATATCGATTGCAAAACCTGCTGAGGAAAATAAAATCTCTCTCATTCAAATTCTCTCATTCGGGATTTAAAATTTGACTGGTGTTCTATACAAAGTCCATGAAATTTATTTTCACTTTGAATAGAGCTTCTCATTATTATTATATTTTGTTCCAATTATCATTATCACTATTTTTATGATTGTCATCAGATGATAGTAACACACCAAACTGTACTAAACTGTGTTTAGATCCCAGCCCAGTCAACATCTGTGTGGACTTTTCTCCAACTCTCCTCATTCTCCTCTTCTTTCGGGTATCAGGTTTATTGTCCAGTCTAGATAGGCTCAGAATTAGTAACTGTAGTTATGTGTGCCCAGCAAAGGTCTGGCACCCCATCCAGGCTGCTCTTGCTTTGCACTTAACGCTGATGTGATGCACTTTAATACTCGATGACCCACCATTAATTAAGCAGGTTCAATAATGGATTTCTCATTACCATTGACATTATTATCTTTTGTTTTCTCAGTTTGTGCTGGTTTCTTTTTATCAGGAACCCAAAGGGCTCCTTAGGTCTTATTGTGTGGACTTTAGGACATATGTGGGCAATTCCAAGGAGGGGAGCACTCACTTTACCTGGCAGTACATTGAGATATTTTTAGAGGCCTAGTTGAGCCTCTACACAGTGCTCCAACTGTGACTGCAATACACAACCTTTGTCTTGCACATGTGTGTGATCTCAAGATCTTTGCAACGGCTGAGTTTTTCTACCTCTTTGACTGAGATGTTCACGTCATCTGGAACGGCTGTGTGGATGAGTACAGTAGACATCACTCAATCTCGAGGTCTTTGTGTTTGCTGAGTTTTTCTACCTCTTTGACTGAGATGTTCACGTCATCTGGAACGGCTGTGTGGATGAGTACAGTAGACATCACTCAATCTCAAGGTCTGTGTGTTTGCTGAGTTTTTCTACCTCTTTGACTGAGATGTTCACGTCATCTGGAACGGCTGTGTGGATGAGTACAGTAGACATCACTCAATCTCGAGGTCTTTGTGTTTGCTGAGCTTTTCTATCTCTTTGACTGAGACATTCACATCATCAGGAACAGCTATGTGGATGAGAAGACATCACCTCTTGCTTCTGTGATGAAGAACAATGTCCAGTTCTTTGGTTGTACTAGTAAGATTGGTATTCATTGCCATATCATACAGAATGGTGGTTTTTCCATCTCAACAGCCTTTTCAGGCTGGTAAACAGGCACTGGGAGGCCAAGCTCACAGAGCATTGACCAGTGCAAGGAGCTAGCGGTCCGATTGTGTTGATGAGTTTATTCTTTTGGCACTATCACTGAGCATCCAGCAACAATATGACTGATGGTCTCTTCTTTTTACTGGCACAACTTGCACTTGCTATCAGACATCCATCTTAAGAAAATTCTTCTGATGATAGTGTGTATTGTGTGCCTGATACTGAGCTGCCATGAGGAGGTGCTTTGACTGAAACATCAATCCAGAGTATTATTATTATTAGTAGTAGTAGTAGTAGTAATAACAGTAGTTTTAATACATCCATTTTCTGAACCCACTCAATATAATTTTAGGGTATTGGGAAGCCAGTTCTGGCAGCATCAGATATGAAGCCTTAACTAACCCTGAACCTTCCCATTACTAACTCAAATGCCAACTTCTACTGATTTAAAAGCAGTTTAGAGTTTGGATCTGGGAAGAAAAATGGATTACCCAGAGAAAAAAAAAAAGCAGATAAACCCCACATAGAGAGTGGCCAGATGGAGACTTGAACTCAGGACTGTGGGGTCAGCATTATAATAATAATAATTATTATTATTAATGCTAAATAACCACATCAGTGATAGAGCAAGGGCATAAGAAATTCTACAAGTGATACCAGACTGGCTGTCACCTCTAGTACTTTTGCAAGTCTATTCCAATGGAACATTTATAGTACAATATGCCATGACATTTACTAACCCACTTGATGCAGACTAGAGTTGCAGGGGTGCTTTTGCATATCTCCCAGCTAGCACAGAGTGCAAGTCAGGAACTAACCCAGGGCATGGTGCCAGTCCATTGCAGGGCAAACACAAACACACACGGACCAGTTTAGTTTCACCAATGGGAGATAACCAGGGTACCTGGAGGAAACTAACACAGACATGGGGAGAAATGCAAAAGCCATGCAGGGAGGACCCGGGATGAGAGCCCTGGTCTCTTTACTGCGAGGCAGCATTGCTACCGCTGCGCCACCCTAGCACCATTTGAATAAAGTCATTACAATGGGCACAGAAGATTTTTCTTTCCTTAGCACTTGTGGGGGTATCTTACAGATTTTAGCCTTCTGAGCACAAATATCATCTTTAAATATTCCTGTAGCATACCATTTTATTACAATTGCCTATTTTTGTGATTTCCACTTATGTTATAAGCCTTCATATACAGCACAACAACAACTGGAACATCAGTGGTGGTCCAAGAGTAGTGGCACCACTACTAGAAAATCAGTTCAGATATCCGAAGTGCTGTTGTTTCATTTATAAACTGTGCAAAATTTTAAAATTTCCTCATTACATTAAAAAAAAAACAACTGCCTGCTCCGTAAGCATTTAGTTCCAGGGAAGAAAAGTGTGGCACATGAACCATTTGTCAACCCAACAAAGAAGTTTTTGCCTCCTCTTCATATAAAACTTGAACTGATGAAAAACTGTGAAAGCGATAAACAAGGGAGAAGACAGAGCTCAGTATCTGAGACAGATGTCTCCACATATTACTGATGCCAAGATTAAGGAAGCTATTTTATGCGGTCCACACATCATAATCATGATTAATGACAAGTGGCTCAAGGGTCTGCTAGTGGGTCTGGAGGTGCCCGCATGGATAGGATTCAAGGAAGTTGTTGAGTAAACTTTCTTCTCATGTACAAAGCACCAAAACTACATTCAGCTGGCTAACAACATGCTTCAAACATATAAAACCATGAATTTTCTGCATGCACACTTGGATTTCTTCACAGTTCATTTTACTGCAGTCAGTGACAAACATGGTGAAAGGCTTCACCAGCACATTGTAATGATGGAAAAGCAAAATCAGGGGAAGTGCTGGCTGACCATTGTTGGACAGTGAAACCGGAACCATCAGATGCTGAGAACAAGCGAGAATCAACAGCAAATCATTTTTAGCTCAGTTCACCTAATGCAATGTGCCAGGATCATTAAGTGATTAAACACACTAAATTCAATGCAAGTTCATTTCAATTTTCTCCAAATTTCTATGTGATACAATAAATCTGAACGTATATTTGTGTTAAGCTTGAAGTTCTCTATCACAATAAGCACACATTTTTCAGGAAGCAAAAATTTTGAAAAAGTGTTGTCAACAGTCCATCCTCGAAAATGCAAATTTAAGCAGTGGTGCAATTTAACCAGCGGTGGCCGAAGTAGAAACGTCCTCTTTTAGGTCAAGTCAAGTTGGGGAGCATACACTGGTACAGTGCGTTGCTGCAAACACCACATGATGAAACACCCCAGAATCTCGGTTGGCAGCCCACAAGGCAGACACGCGGTCCAAATCCAACCTCCAGAAATGACTATCTATCTGCTGCAGCCAGGTGTTATGTGGGCGTTCCCTTGGCCTGATCCAGCCACTCAGGTCCTCAACAATGAGGATTCTGTGAGTCGGATCAACCTTGGCCGTTGTACTATAACTTACTCTCCCTCACAATGCAGGTAATGTGCCTCATTCGGGACTCCATGAGCAACACAAAGTCAAACCAGCGGTACTCAAGGATTCTCCAAATAGACTCAGTACTGAAGGAGTCCAGTTTTTGTCTCAGGTCACCGGACAGGGCCCATACTTCCTGACCATACAGCAAAACAAGGAGAAACAGTAATCCAAAAATTTGGATCTTTATCCTTTTTCAGAGATATTGGGAGCACCATGCGCCTCTTTCCAGCTACCTCATGACCCCCCATGCTCTCCCAATCCATCTACTGACTTCATAGGAAGAGTCACCAGAGACGTGAATGTCACTGCTGAGGTAAGTGAACCTCTCGATGAGGTCGACGCTCTCTCTGCAGACAGACACACTGCTGATGGCCGTGCCCAAGAGGTCCTTAAAGGCCTGGCCAGAAATGACCTAAACTTTCTCTCTACTGTAATACAAGTAGACTTCTAGAGTGATCTGGAAGGGTCAGTTCCTGCTTTGTGGCCCGTGTTCCTGAGATAGCTTGTGGTTCCCCAAACCCTGGCCTCAGAATAAAAAATAGATGAATGCTGCAGAGCTGCAGTGTCTACCGAGAGTGAAATAATTTAGGTAGGAAGAGAAAGAGAGAGAGAGAGAGCTGGAATAAAAATACAGAATTTTCAAAGCGAATGATTTAAATAGACAAAATATAATAATCAGCTATTTGAATTAAGCTTAAATAAACATGTTCTAGTCACTGAAGCACACCGGCAGAATGTAACGATTATTTTTAGTTATTGCCTTGTGCAGTAACTTCAGCCAAAAGAGCTGATCTCTTTGTCTGCCGCACACTAGCATTAATGTGTTTCCGTAAAGCTCCCTACCGCTGATTTCTTATGAAGGCTCATTAACTCTTTCCCTGCTATCAATATGGCATGTGAAATAGAAAGCAGGTAGACTTTAAGTTGTCATAGAGGACAAATTTAACATTTGCACTTGCTTATCTGACACAGGATAGAAGAAAAAGGAGCTTAGGTTCTGTGTTGTTGTTGACTTTTACAGTCCAGTCTTCTTACTTCGCTGCCTGGCAGTAGAGAGTGATGTGCGGTTAAGCAGAATGTTGGCTCCCTGCTATTTAGGAACATACAGTAGGTGGCCCTATTCTGCTGTTTAAATAATACTGACATTGCTGTTGCTGGCATACCTTCTGACTGAGTAAACCTTAAGCAGTGTATATAGTACTTGGGGAGTGGTTTAAACAATTAATAATAATTAACTACATTTATATAGCATTTTTCTAGCTTCTCATAGCGCTTTACATGAACAATGGGGAACCACTTCAGCCACCATTCTTGTATCACTATTCAGGGGACAGTTAGGGGTCAGAATGGATGAGGCAATGTTTGGGAAACAACATTGGGAAACCCCCTACTCTTTTTGAAAGACGCACAGGGATCTTTTATAACAATTACCTCGGTTTTAACGTGTCATCTGAAGGACGATATCAAAATTGTAATGCCCAGTGTCCTCATCACTGCACTCTGGCCAGGGGATGCACACAGAGATCACAGAATAAGCGCCCTCTGCTGGTCTTACCAACAACTCTTCCAGCATAAATCCAAGCTTTCCTGTTTGGTGTTCCCTCCATATACAGCTCAGGCCCAAGCATAGTTTGCAGGTTTTTGGTCCTGGGAGAGCAAAGAGCATCCAGACGGGACAAAGAAGCGCCACCAGTGTTGGGTGGGGTTCAGATTTGTATTTTCTGTAATTTTTGTTCTTTTTTGATTCTTTTGTATGTATTAATTTTTATTGTTTATGTTTCAATGCCTTGGTGATGTTTCATATATTTTTTGAGCTCTCTCGTGAAAAGCAGACAGACATTGGATTTTATATATAGAGAGAAAGAGATACAGTAGATGAACACTTTGTTTATTCGTAATTTTAAATTCATGAATGTTTGTTTTTTGAAGCCCTTACCTTTAAAATATATTTTTTTGTGAATTGAATATTGAACCCAGGGGGGGCGGGGACACCTAATGGTGCAACTGTGGACCCAACCAGCACTACTGGTCAAGGGGAATCAACTGATGAAAAGACATTGAAAATGGTCCCTAACCATTTTGTTTGTGCGTATTGTTGTTTTCATTGCATTCTCTGGTTTTGACCTTTCAACTCTTGAATTAGGTACTTGTAATTTTTGGATGTGTTTGGTTTTATCTTTGCCTTTTTGGCAAACCTATTTTTGCTCCAGGTTTAGTTTTTGTCAATCCTGCTTTAATAAATATTTAGATACTAGTAAAATACCCGTGATTCGCAGCGGAGAAGAAGTGTGTTAAAGAAGTTATGAAAAAGAAAAGGAAACAGTTTAAAAATAATGTAACATGATTGTCAATGTAATTGTTTTGTTACTGTTATGAGTGTTGCTGTCATCAAGGATTTGATTATCATTATTTGTTTCAATCAGGTTTGTATTTGGAGGATGTGTTGTGTTCAAGTTACATTCCGTGTTTGTCTAGTCTATCCCTGACCATCTCATCTTCGTTGTCACCGTTGTAAAGATAACGGGTTTCATTCATTGAAGTGATCACTACCCAAATCGGTACTCGTGAATCTAAGATGTTCAACAGGCATTCCCGGTGTTAAGTTGTGGATTTGCCTGCGAATATTTAGCGGCAGCATGTCTATGAACATAAAAAAGTTTCTCTCTCACTTTTGCAGAATTTGTGCCAAACACTAGTCTATCCCTGACCATCTCATCTTCGTTTGCATAAGCACAGTCCTTCACCAGCAATTTTAACTCTGTTACAAAGTGATCAAAAGTCTTGTTTATACCCTGCGACCTCTCATTAAACTTGTATCTCGTGAATATCGTATTCGTCGTAGGCATGACAAACGCCAGCAGCAGCGTGTCTGTGAACTTAATTTAAAGTTAAGCTTTACACCTTGCTTTGCTATTCATTTGCATAAGTACAGTCCTTCACCAGCAATTTTAACTCTGTTACAAAGTGATCAAAGGTCTTGTTTATAATCTGCGTCTTCTCATTAAACTTGTATCTCGCGAATATTGTATTCGTCGTAGGCATGACAAACGCCAGCGGCAGCGTGTCTATACCCATAATTTAAACTTATGTGTTACACCATGCTTTGTTTCCGCAGTAGCTGCACTTATGAATATGCTTGTATGTGTCACTCGTTTCATATTCTTTTGCTGCCTTCTCAATTGTGTAATGCGTTTTTTGTTCAACGCTCTTTGGAGCTCTTCTGTGTTCTCTGCGTACTGCGTTCACAGTCAGTTCACGTGAGCCGCTCGGAGTACATGCATCGAAGGTTCTCAGCTGTGCTTGTGCTATCTCGTGTGATCTTGCGATGTCCACGGCTTTATTTAATGTTAGCTAAGACCCGGCACTTAAAAGTTTCTCTCGCACTTTCGCTGAGTTTGTGCCAAACACTAGTCTATCCCTGACCATCTCATCTTCGTTTGCATAAGCACAGTCCTTGACCCGCGAATATTTAGCGACAGCGTGTCTATTGGATTGCTGCTGACGGACGGCCTTATATGGGCAGGCACTCCATTACGTGGGAGGCGTGATGATGAGGGACGTAACTCCGCCTCACACGGAGACAGAGCTGCAGGCTATGGCCGTATATATGTATGTAAGTAGGTTCCAGTTATGACCGTTACACGTAGAATTTGGAAATTAAACCTACCTAACTTTTGTAAGTAAGCTGTAAGGAATGAGCCTGACAAATTTCAGCCTTCTACCTGCACGGGAAGTTGGAGAATTAGTGATGAGTCAGTCAGTGAGTCAGTCAGTGAGGGCTTTGCCTTTTATTAGTATAGATTAAACTCTATTTGGTCTTCAGACAAGAGGTTTTTACCATTTTTCTCTCCTCCTTTGTGTGGATATTTAGCAGTTTTGAACTTTAAAAGTGCAGTTTTGGGTGTATTTGAATTTGAGGATAGGCTGCCTAAGGAGAACCTGATTTGGGGTTTCAGACTAAAGGAAAACTTTCTTCTGGTTTGGGATATTTTGAGGCCTGCATCCCTTCACGTGGCCTGTTTTTGCTTTATCATTTTAGGGTATTGAGTGTTGCTTGATGTGGATAAATAATTAGTTACAATGTTTTTATCACAAAGCTGCAACAGAACAAAATGTGACAAAGAAGAAGCAGTCTGAATACTTTTTGACACTCTGTATGTGATTTTTTTTTTTATTTTTTATAAATCACTTTTGTTTAAATAGACATTAATGATATCTATCCTCATCTGAATTTGAATGAATGGATGGTATGTGTTGGTGAGGCTGCACACCTCTGCATACAGCAAATCATCGCTGTGCATTTTCTTGGCTGCCCATTGCTAATGTTCGCCTAACCCTGCTCACTGCTTTTTCTGTTTCAATATGCCAACAACCTTTCAGAAGCTGTTTATTATAATCATTATATTGTTTATAAAATCTCTTCTGCTATCTTCGCTTTTAGCTTTCAGCTTGTCCTTATTTCAACCTTTTACAAAAAGCCATTCAGTTCTTGGAATTTAGAGCTCACTGGCTTTGTTACTAGGATGCTTTACTTAAATGACCTTAGCTGTGCAAGCACTATAAATAATCAAATTAAGTCCCTGACGTGCCTCACAGTCAACCAAATATTTACTGCACCACTCCAGTTTAAAGAGAATTTGTTTTCTGTTGCTTTCACTGAAGTCAAAATAATTAACAGTAGTAGAGTACAACTTCTTGTCGTATTTTTTCAATTACTGTTATTTTTTTAAAAACGTATTTTCCTTTTTATCTGTTACACTTTCAATCCCACTAATTTAGGCCTGGGTCCCTAAGATCAGGACACCAACACCAACTTCAAATGGCACAGCCAAGTTGTGGAAACTCATTAAATGTTGTGCAGGTAGACAGACATAGTGGAGGCAGGAGTAACAAATGAACACTTCATGCGGTAGGCACTGCCAGCCATTGATTTATTCACACTAGAATTACCAGAGGCTATGAAAATCTGTCCCACCTTAAATCGCTTTTGAAAATCGTTCACAGCTCTCCACCAGCGTCTTTTGTGATCTAAATGTGCTGATAAAGACAATCTGCAAGCAGCCGGCTATTTTATCCCCCCACCGACTTAGAACGTGCACGAACTTCTCTCAGCTCATGCCTTGATTGATTTTCTGGGTGTGCAGTGGAGTTTTAGAGTGGAAATAATAGATTGTTGTTTGGAACACACGCATTTTATGTCTGTTCCGTTTCTCCAGTAATCTGTGTCAACACATTGTTAAAACAGAAACGTTTTTATATTCTAGTAGTAGATGACAAAATGTAGGCATAAACTATATAATGTATGAAGCCTGAAGTCCAAATAAAAGAAACACTTTCACACAAGGTACAAATCTAACACAACAATTGCGCTTTTATTCAAAAATATAACTGCAGAAACAAAAAGCCGCCTTAACATGCAACATTGACAGCTGTTTGTTATGACTGCCTCCGTGGTGCAATTGAATCAGCTGCCGCCTGGGGATCAAAAGGACGCGAGTTCGATCCTGCACCACTCCGCTTTGAGAAGTAATCCGCTCTTAGTCTTACTATTTTAGAATAAAAACATACATTTGATTTCAGTCTGTAACAGCCGGTGTAATTTATGATACTTGTAAAGGTTAGCTTTTCAGTCAGTTTTATTATCTCAGCCGTGTTCACGAGCCCAAACACACCCCAACCCCGCATTTGAGACTGCTGTTGTCACATAGACGCGCTATAACAGAGGTAAACTCAGCTCCCTTCTACATCGGAGCAAGAATGCACATACCATTGCTTGCATACTAAAGTGTCAGCAGGCACTTTTCGTGGCATTACACACATTTTTGAGCATGCCCTCTGCACATTACTTGTGACTTTAGGCTTTAGGAAGTAAGTAAATCGTGTCATAAAATTATTTCTTCAAAACGTCGAATGTTATTTATTTGGCACAGACATGCTCAAAAAATACACGTGTAATGCCACAAAAAGTGCATGCAGACATGTCCGTGCTGTCTGGGCTGAGATAATAAAACTGACTGAAAAAAAAAACAAACCAAAGCTAACCTTTACAAGTATCATAAATTACACCGGCTGTTACAGACTGAAATCAAATGTATGTTTTTATTCTAAAATAGTAAGACTAAGAGCGGTTTACTTCTTAAAACGGAGCGGTGCAGGATCAAATTCATGACCTTTTGATTCCCAATCTGCAGCTGATTCAATTGCATCACGGAGGCAGTCATAATCAACGGGTGTCAATGTCGCATGTTAAGGCGGCTTTTTGTTTCTGCAGTTATATTTTTGAATAAAAGTGCAATTGTTGTGTTAGATTTGTACGTTGTGTGAAAGTGTTTCTTTTATTTGGACTTCAGGCTTCATACATTATATAATTTATGCCTACATTTTGTCATCTACTACTAGAATATAAAAAACGTTTCTGTTTTAACAATGTGTTGACACAGATTACTGTAGAAACGGAACAGACATGAAATGCGTGTGTTCCAAACAACGATCTATTATTTCCATTCTAAAACTCCACTTCACTCCCAGAAAACCAATCAAGGCATGAGCTGAGAGAAGTTCGTGCACGTTCTAAGTCGGTGGGGGGATGGAATAGCCGGCTGCTTGCAGCTTGTCTTTATCAGCACATTTAGATGACAAAAGACGCCGGTGGAGAGGTGTGAAAGATTTTAAGAAGCAATTTAAGGTGGGACGGATTTATGAGTTTTTTCATAGGCTCTGGTAATTCTAGTGTTCAGCCACTTCCTAGATCGATTCAACAATTTTATAAACCCATAAATTCTTATTCAGCTGTCGGCCTTTTTAACTAACTTATTAATTGTGAATTTACTCCCATTATTTTAATTATATCACCAGCTTTAAAATACAGTTGTCACACCTGTATGTGTTGTCAGGGATTGTCTGGCATCCCGATTAGGTCAAGAACTGACCCCTTACCAGCAGGGCCATCTTAAGAGAATCACAGGCCCCTGTGCAAAGTTGTGTGCTTGATAGCAAAACAGAAACATACATAGACATCAGAAACATCATGGGCCCCAGTGTTCCTGGGCACCAGGGCCAGTGCCCACTCTGCCCAAACATTAAGATGGCCCTGCTTGCCAGAGAGAGAGGCTAGAAGGATGAAGAGATCGGAAGAGTTGGCCTTCTCAGAGCCTGTACCCTCCCTGATACACAGGAGAGCAGTATTCTTGCCTCTGCTTTTCAACCTCCAGGCATGCTGGGAAGTGTAGTCTCATGTTACAGCCCTGTGGCATACTATGCCTACCGCCAGGGGGAGCTGTAGGGAGGAGCCATCCCTGCCTTCTAGAGACTTCCCCTAGAACCCAGAAGTACTTCCATTGGAGTATGAGCAGCACTCAAAATGATCCTGTTTAAAGAGGACCACTCACTTCAGAAGAGTCAGAGTTGAGAGGCTGAGGATAACATTTGTGGGAGAAAAAGAAGAGAAAGAAGGAAGAATTTACTGTCAATTTACATTCTATATTGTTTGAAAGTTATTTGGAAGAATAAAGTCTAATATTTGAACCTGTGACTGTGTGTGTGTCAGTTGTGTCTGGGGTTTGGGGCTCAGTAGCACCCCCCTCTGTCTTTCACACACCTCTTGACTGATGAGGGTGTCGATCTCTTAATCTGCCTCCAATTTATTATTAGCATTTTAAAGATTTCTTTTACTGTAAGTTATGAGTTGATTATAAGTTGCCAATATATTTGAGTTATCTTGATGTTTGCAAAGCTTCAAGTTCTATAACCTGTGGTGGATTGTCTGGGACAACTTTATACTGGAAGAACCAGGGGAGAGAACATATCCAGAGCTATATATCCACCGGAGCGATAGATGGAAGGCCCCCCTGATTTGCAGCAGTGCTTCGGACTCCTACAGGGCACCATGGGACTTGAAGTTTTGTGCAGCCTTGTTGGGTTCCATGGGCACCGCCAGGGGGTTGCTGCAGGTACTGTTGAGCCCTGTATGGCAGCACTTACGCCACATCTGGAAGTGCAGCTGGGAGAAGGACATCAGACACCTTGAGCACTTCTGGGTGCCTATTAAAGGTGCCAGCAGCCACTATTCCAGGAGCCAGAGTCGGGAGGAGGTGGATAAAACTTGCTAGAGAGGAGGAGTGGAGGTGAAGAAGAAGGGAAAGAGAGAGAAAGAGACAAAAAGATGAAAGGGACTGTGTATTGGTGCTGTGCTAGAGTGGTGGGAAACAAGAGGAAAACGTTTCCCACGCTTACTTGGGCTCTGTGCCTGTTGTGACAGGGTTTTGGGGAGCTGTACATCGCCCTGGTGGTCACAACCCTTAGAAAGAAACATGAAAATGGCTAATAGTCACCTTTTATATGTAACCTCAGAGTTTATGATCTTTTGTGCTTTATAGTAAAACAATCAGTGGCTAAGCAGCTGTCTTTACGGGTGTTAAATGAACAATAGTTCACATGCTACATTAGAGGCTAAGTGCCGTTCCTTAGCATGTGTTTCACAATAAAACCTTATCGGCTAGGTGTTTTACATTTAATTCAAAGCTTAACTATTAAAGAATGTTCACCAAAGAGGAATATTCAGACTGTGAACCACAGAGGCTGAGTTTCTAGCATGAGTCCATAGGGTTAAAGGGTTATACCTTTTCATTATAATACTTGTGTTACTGCAGTAAAAGATCAGACATTGTTTGCAATAATTAACAATTTATTAACCAGCATGTGCGCATGGGAGGCAGCTAGAAGGATCAAAGAAGGTAATTCCACGCAAGGCCAGAGGGTCCATTTAATCCCTGCAGATCAGACACGAGAAATTCTGCCTGGTCCTGGTGATGTCACTCCCGTTACCACCCCTGATGATGTCACTCCTGTTTCCGCCCCCAGATGACTTCACTTCCGGTTCCGGCCCCGAGATGATCTCACTTCTGCTGACCTGTCTTAAAAGCAAGACAACTTCCCACTTTGAATTCAGTTCTGTTTTGAACTCAACCTGTACACTTCAGTGCTACCAAACCTCAATTTTGCAACCTCATTCAGGTATACAGGTGGCTGCCCCAAACCTCTTTTTGTGTCAAGGTCTTTCATTTTACTATATATATATATATATATATATATATATATATATATTGTGGACGAGGCCCGGACACAGACAGGTGGACATGTTGTTCAATACCACCACACGTGTTTATTTACAACTATTTACAATTAAATGTCACAAAGACTCAGTTCATTAGTGCACAAACCCCAACTCTCAGTCCTGGCCACTCAAATGCCTTTCTTCGGGCCGCCTCCACTCTCCTCTCTTGCCTCGTCCTCTTCCACCCGACTTTAGCCATGAATGAAGGGAGACGGCCCCTTTATATATGCTCCCGGTTGAGCTGCAGGTGGTTCTGGCACTCCCCCGTTGGCCATGCCCCAGCGTGGCGGAAGGGCCGGCTGTTCTCCCGGCAGCTCTCCGGATGTCCTCCTAAGTCTTCCCCCCAGCACTTCCGGGTGTGGCGGAAGTGCTGAGGTACCAGGTCCCCAAGGCATTGGGGCGGTGACCATGGGCTCCTACAGGGTGGGGCTTCCATGCCCTCAACCTGTGGCCCCCAAAGCAACCAGGAAGGCAGCCCCCACGTGATCCAGGGTGGGCCTTGACCCTCTTCCGGTCCCTCGCGCGCCCCGGCCGGTCGTTGCCCTGGCATCCCTGACAATATATATATATATATATATTGTCGGAGATGGCTGGGGTGGCGACTCGACCAGGACACCCAGGAAGACTGAAAGAGGGCTTACGCCCACCTCAGACCATGTGGGGGTGACACCCTGGTTCCTTTGGGGGCCACGGGTACAGAGCTTTGAAGCTCAACCCTGTAGGGGCCCGTGGTCACCGCCAGGGGTCGACCTTGTGCCTTGGGAGCCCTGGACCTTGGCACTTCCGCCACACCCGGAAGTGCCGGGGGGAAGACAAGCAGGGACACCTGTAGTGCTTCCAGGTACGCAGCCGGCACTTCCGCCACACTGGAGAGTGCCGGTGGAAGATTGCCGGGAAGCAGCTGGAGCACATCCGGGTGGCTATAAAAGGGGACGCCTCCCTCCATATGACGGCTGGAGTCGGGAGGAGAAGGACAGAGCTTGGTAGAGGAGGCAAGGATGCGGCCTGAAGAGCGTGAGGCATTGTTGTGGCCAGGACTTTGGGGACTTTTGGGGGTTGCTGCACTTTTGTAAATAATGGACTTTGTGAATAAACATGTGTTGGGTGACATTAATGTGTCCGCCTGTCTGTGTCCGGGCCGGCTGCCACAATATATATATATATATATATATATTATCACACATGTGTGGGTAGGAGGCAGCTATAGGGCCTGAGTAATGGTAATACCACAACAGACCAGGTGGTGGCGAGGTGTGCTGACTGTCTTTCTCAGTTCCTTGCAGACCATTCCTGGGGAAACCTGCCAGGTTCCTGCACCCTGGATGACGGCACTTCCAGTTCTTGCAACTTGGAGGATGTCACTTCCGGTCCCGATGACATTAATTTCGGTTCAGGCCCCCTTGATGACGTCTCGTTAAAGCCACCATCTTACTTCCAGTTAATCAGTTCTGTTTTGGACTAAGTCTTGTGAACAACTCTGTTCTAAATCTCAACCTTTTGTAGCCATGGCATATTATACTGTTGGCTTCCCCATACCTTTATAATCTCTGCCATTCATTCTTATCACAATATATATATTGCCAGGAGCCATCATCAGAGGATAATGATTAGACTTACATGAATCAAAGGTAATATATAGCAAAATTAGGTGGGGGGGGGCGTAAAGAGGTGGGGTTAGGAGGGTGTTGGTCGTTAAATTTTTTTTTTTATTATGAGGATGTTCTTCTTAAGTTTGCATGTCCAAATGTCTGTTAATGGCATTTTTGTTTGATATCCAAGATTCGGCCAGCTCTCTGGCACTTTTAGTACTGGCCTCAAATCTTACTTGTACATTGTCCCAGTTAAATTTGTGTGTGTATAAATCAGTGATCGTGAGTCCTTTCTTCTGACAGCGTTGCGATGTTCATGCATACGTGTTGCGATTCTTTTTGACATTTGTCCTATGTATACTGCTGGGCAAGAGCTGCATGGAATGCTATAAACTGCGTACAAGTAAGATTTAAGGCCAGTAGTAAAAGCGCCAGAGAGCTCGCCGAATCTTGGTTATCAAACAAAAATGCCATTAACAGACATTTGGACATGCAAACTTAAGAAGAAGAACATCCTCATAATAAATAAAACTTTACGACCAACACCCTCCTAATCCCACCTCTTTACCAACCTAATTTTGCTATATATTGCCTTTGATTCTTGTAAGTCTAAGCATTATCCTCTGATGAAGGCCCCTGGCAGGAGCTGAAAGCTCAGGAATAAAAACTGCTTTATGATACGTGATTCATTCTCTCCCTTTGTGGATCTCCAACTACAAATACGCAAACCGTATCACAAACCTTCGCTTCCATATATATATATATATATATTTTGTGGGGAGCAGTTGGGGGTGGTACCCAGCCGGGACGCCCGGAAGGACCGGAGAAGGGATTACACCTCCTCCAGACCACGAGGGGTTGACCACCCTGGTGGCTGTGGGGACCACGGGAAAGGGGCATGGAAGCTCAACCCGATAGGGGCCCGTAGTCACCGCCTGGGGGCACCCGAATGCCTGGAGAGCCCTGGCTGTCAGCACTTCCGCCACACCAGGAAGTGCTGGAGGGAAGAAGACCAGGGACACCCGTAGTGCTTCCAGGTGCACAGCCGGCACTTCTGCCACACCAGAGAGTGCTGGCAGAAGTTCATCGGGAGACACTTGGAGCACGTCCGGGTGGATATAAAAGGGGCCGCCTCCTTCCATTTGTTAGCTGGAGTCGGGTGGAAGAGGATGAAGCCTGGAGGAGAGGAGTGGAGGCGGTCAGAAGGAGGAAAAGGCCTGGACTTGAGGGTGCTTAGTGCAGGGACACTGGGTTGTGTGCGGTGTTGTAAATAATAGAAAATATGATTAAACATGTGTTGGTGCTTGAACCATCAGTGTCTGCCTGTCTGTGTCTGGGCCAGCTTCCACAATATATATACATTTTTTTAAAATGTACAATAAAAGGATCACTTTGAAACACAAACTAATATATACCATAATAGTGAAGAGACAGCAACAAAAGAATAGTAAAAAGTCATTCACTCATAATGGGAGGCTGAGAGAACTGCGCTCCTTTTTCTCTGACATTTTTTTCTCCTTTTTTAAAATAATGCTCGTGTTCGATGATTATCCAAGTCCAAAGTCAGATGAATCTCTGTCAAGCAGCAGGCAGATTTTAATTTCCCAACTATACTTGGTGTAACCTGATGATTATGCAGCAGCATGTCAAGAAGCTTAGAAAAAAAAAACCATGTCAGACAATCCACCGTCTCTGCGAATACGGTCACAGTTTTAATTAGTAATGATGGCCTAGAATATGAATTTTTCAACCGTTTTTTTTACAGAGTAAAAAACGAAGCTTTGCATTTAAATTTAAACGTGAAACATCCTTTAAATTAGATCATCAGAAAGCATCGAGTTCTTCACATGTTACATAAAGGAACAAAAAAAAAAAAAACCCTTAAAGAGAACAGGTTGTTCTGCTCATCTAACATTCATTTAACTCCTTAAAGCTTCAGCTACAATAATCATGTGCACAACAGGAATGCTTTTTAATACACAAGTGAAAAAATAAAAGTTAATATTGTCTACAGAATAAACTATACTTGGAGCAGCACAGTTTGCAGTGCCTCGCATCCCTAGAGACTCCCATTTAAGTCCCAGTCCTGATAAGTCACTGGGTCGGAGTGTGTTGCCTTCAGGTGCTCCAGCGGGTGACTCTAAATTTGATAAATGTAAGTATAGGTAGGCATTAGTGTGCTCTGTTGTGGACATTTATGGCATCCAGGGTTGTCTTGTGATCAGTACTTAGAGATATGGATGAGCCTGTGGTGATCTGGATGATGGACTATCAGTCAGGGTGGCCACAGTTTGACTCTGCTACAGATGTGAGCAACACTGGAGCACCACAAGGTACAGGCCTGTCTGCTGTTCTCTTCACTCTGTACACCTCAGACTATAAAAATAACAGCAGGTCATGTCACCTGTAGAAATTTTCAGATGATTCTGCACTTATGAAGTGAATTGATAAGGAGATGAGACAGAGGAGAGGAGTCAGGGAGGAATATGTTGGTGCAAAGAAAATGATCTGCATCTTAACATCAGCAAAACCAAGGAACAGCTTATTGACCATCACAGCACCAAAGAGCCTCTATGTTCGGTCACTATTCAAGGAGCAGATGTTGAGGTGGTCTGTTCCTGCAAGTACTTGGGGGTCAACATTAACGAATGGCTGGACTGGACTGTTATGAACACAGATGAAGTACATAAGAAGGGGCAAAGCAGGCTCTTCTTCTTTTGGAGAATGTACTCCTTTATGTGGGTAGTGACATCCTTCACATTTTTTATAATTCTGTGTCGGCCAGTGTGTGCTGGGCTGGTAACATCACATCAAGAGAGGCTCACTGAATCAACAGGATAAATAAAAGGGCAGGATTAATTACGGGCCACACTCTGAAACCCCTGGATTTAGTAGGGGAGGAGAGACTTGAAACAAAACTGAGTGCCATTATGAACAATGCTGCACATCCTCTCTCTGACACACTAACACTGAGGACTTTCAAACAACAAATTATTTAGCAGAAGTGTGCCAAGAACCACTACAGGAACTCCATTATACCAACAGCAATATCCAGCATAATGCCTCACTGGGAGTGGGAGTGAAAAGTCAGACGTTTTCTTTCTTTTCAGTTTTCTTGCTTTAAAGTCATTCTGGTGTGTGTATTGTGGTCATGCAAAGTACAACAATTGGTCTTGTAAAATGTCGGGGCACCAGCTGGGTTACCCCTTTTAACAATAACTAAGGAAATACAGTGCATCCAGAAAGTATTCACAGCGCATTACTTTTTCCACATTTTGTTATGTTACAGCCTTATTCCAAAATGGACTAAATTCATTTTTTCCTCAGAATTCTACACACAACACCCCATAATGACAACGTGAAAAAAAGTTTACTTGAGGTTTTGCAAATTTATTAAAAATAAAAAAACTGAGAAATCCCATGTACATAAGTATTCACAGCCTTTGCTCAATACTTTGTCGATGCACCTTTGGCAGCAATTACGGCCGCAAGTCTTTTTCAATATGATGCCACAAGCTTGGCACACCTATCCTTGGCCACTTCCGCCCATTCCTCTTTGCAGCACCTCTCAAGCTCCATCAGGTTGGATGGGAAGCGTCGGTGCACAGCCATTTTAAGATCTCTCCAGAGATGTTCAATCAGATTCAAGTCTGGGCTCTGGCTGGGCCACTCAAGGACATTCACAGAGTTGTCCAGAAGCCACTCCTTTGATATTTTGGCGGTGTACTTAGGGTCGTTGTCCTGCTGAAAGGTGAACCGTCACCCCAGTCTGAGGTCAAGAGTGCTCTGGAGCAGGTTTTCATCTAGGATGTCTCTGTACATTACTGCAGTCATCTTTCCCTTTATCCTGACTAGTCTCCCAGTTCCTGCCGCTGAAAAACATCCCCACAGCATGATGCTGCCACCACCACGCTTCACTGTAGGGATGGTATTGGCCTGGTGATGAGCGGTGCCTGGTTTCATCCAAATGTGACGCCTGGCATTCACACCAAAGAGTTCAATCTTTGTCTCATCAGACCAGAGAATTTGGTTTCTCATGGTCTGAGAGTCCTTCAGGTGCCTTTTGGCAAACTCCAGGCGGACTGCCATGTGCCTTTTACTAAGGAGTGGCTTCCGTCTGGCCACTCTACCATGAAGGCCTGATTGGTGGATTGCTGCAGAGATGGAAGGTTCTGGAAGGTTCTGCTCTCTCCAAAGAGGACCTCTGGAGCTCTGACAGAGTGGCCATCGGGTTCTTGGTCACCTTCCTGACTAAGGCCCTTCTCCCCCGATCGCTCAGTTTAGATGGCCGGCCAGCTCTAGGAAGAGTCCTGGTGGTTTTGAACTTCTTCCACTTACGGATGATGGAGGTCACTGTGCTCATTGGGACCTTCAAAGCAGCAGAAATTTTTCTGTAACCTTCCCCAGATTTGTGCCTCGAGACAATCCTGTCTCGGAGGTCTACAGACAGTTCCTTTGACTTCATGCTTGGTTTGCGCTCTGACATGAACTGTCAATTGTGGGACCTTTTATAGACAGGTGTGTGCCTTTCCAAATCATGTCACATCAACTGAATTTACCACAGGTGGACTCCAGTTAAGCTGCAGAAACATCTCAAGGATGATCAGGGGACAGAGGATGCACCTGAGCTCAATTTTGAGCTTCATGGCAAAGGATGTGAATACTTATGTACATGTGATTTCTCAGTTTTTTTATTTTTAATAAATTTGCAAAAATCTCAAGTAAACTTTTTTTCATGTTGTCATTATGGGGTGTTGTGTATAGAATTCTGAGGAAAAAAATGAATTTAATCCATTTTGGAATAAGGCTGTAACATAACAAAATGTGGAAAAAGTGATGTGCTGTGAATACTTTCCATATGCACTGTAATAAAACATAAATAGCCCAGTGCTGGAAACTGATAGTGATCAGGTCTGTGAAGGTCTCATTTTTATACTCCTGCCACCAGAAGGAATGGAGTCAATTGATCTCACTGGGTGTCTTCTCCTGGCCGTGGGAACAGAAAGAGATGACACTATTAGCGACAGCAACCCCACTTGTCCTGCAATGGGAATGCTTATTCAAGATGTGTTACAGTGTATATTTATTTATCTATCTGTTGTTTTGTTTATTTAATGAGGTTCTGCAAAAATCCAAATTTACCCCTGGGGACAAATAAAGCTCTATCTATCTATCTATCTATCTATCTATCTATCTATCTATCTATCTATCTATCTATCTATCTATCTATCTATCTATCTATCTATCTATCTGTTATATAGTGCCTTTCCTATCTATCTATCTATCTATCTATCTATCTATCTATCTATCTATCTATCTATCTATCTATCTATCTAAACTCTGATTCCCTACAATTCAATACAAGAAAAATGAGTTTATTAATGAATAGATAACTGTCCTGGCAATCGAGCGTGCGTAAAACCTTCTGCCCTTTGCATGCTAGTTAGATTTTGCAAAAGATACAGAAGATTTTATTTGTCTATCTACACTACACTAAATATGGCCACCATGGCAAACCACATTTTTATGAGCTTTTATGACTGTTGTGAGCTAGAGCAGGGGTCTCCAACATGTCACTCATGACTACTGGTAGGTCGCCACCCCTTTCCAAGTCGCTCGCCAAAGGGTTAATGAATCTTACATAAATTTAAAAACTTGATTAGTCAAATTAGGGGTGGCCGAACTTTCCAAAAAATCATATCACGATCCACAATCTGAATTGCAATCTATCGTTTCAGTGTGGCATACACTTAAGAGAATATCCAGACTCAAACTCATCAAGACCTAAGTAACACTTTATTTTAAACTAGACATTAAGCCGTTACAATAACGGGCGCTAGAACAGTAGTGCATAAACATTAGTAGGAACAGTCTATATTAAATGGCAAGGGACCTTGTATGTGGCTGTAATATGCGTCACTGCATTGTGTGCCTTTAATTTTCTCTCTCAGTAATACTGGTTTGTATTTCCGTAAAATGCCTGTAATTTTGTCTGACAGTAATACGGTGGAACCTCGGTTCACGACCATAATTCGTTCCAAAACTCTGGTTGTCTAGTCAAAGAATCTTTATAAATAAAAAAATATATTTGTACAAATAGGTGCTGAAGACAGTGAAGCTCCGAGGAGCACAATAGACAAATGGAGTTGTGTGAAATAAGCAGTTCTGAAGCAAACCATGTCCCAGTACAAGTCTCCCAAGAGGCAAAGTCAAAAACAGAACAACAACCACAGCGACAATTTACTTCTTGTATATCCCAAAATCACACAATGGATGCTTCAATGGACTTTAGCATGCCCTGATTTTTGACAGCCCCCAGCCTTGACTCTCCAAAGAGACAAGAAAAACAACTTCTGTAAGAAAAGTATGGAAAAAATCTTGGAAAGGGCAATTCAGAGAGAGACCCCCTTCCATGTAGGTTGTGCATGCAATGGGTGTCAAAAATTGGGATAAATACAACACACAAAACAGAACACAAGTAACCCTCTTTACAGAGCTACATGGCTAATTTATCATTGCCGCCTCAAGATCCACTCCAGTTTGCATACCGTACAAACAGGTCTACAGAAGACACCATCTCACGTATTCTACAAGGGGAATTACGTAAGATTGTTGTTTGTAGACTACAGCTCAGCCTTTAACACCATTTTCTGACACTTATTGGCCACAAACCCTAAAGACTTGGGTCCGAACTCTCCCACTCTCTGACTGGGTGCTAGATTTTGTAACAGTCAGGCCTCAGGTAGTGAGAGCAAGCAACAGTTTCTCCAGCTTCATCGTTAACACAGGATTTCCGCAAGGCTGTGTGCTGAGTCCTCTTCTATACTCCCTTTACACATGTGATTGTGTGGCCAAGCACAGCTCTGATACCATTGTTAAGTGTGTTGATGACAGAGTGGTCTTAGGCCTCATTCCCAACAATGATGAGGAGGCCGATCCGGATGAGGCAGAGAACCTGGCGGTATGGTGCCATGCTCATAACCTCTCACTGAATGTCAGCAAGACCAAGGAGCTAGTGGTGGACTTCAGGTGGATGCAGAAGCAGATCCATTTCCCCATCAGCATAAATGGACCTCCTGTTGAGAGGGTGAATGGATTCAAGTGTCTGGGTGTGTACATCACTGAGGACCTGACATGGACCCAGCACACACAAAGTCAGGTCAGGAAGGCAAGATAGCATCTTTAACACCAGAGGTAGCTGAGGAAATTTAAGGTCTCACCAATTATTTTAGAAATTTCTTACACGGTCATCATCGAGAGCATCCTAACACAGAGCTGCACATCATAGTTCAGTCCAAGATCAATTTTCTGAAAAGCATACAAAACAATCGTTTTTCACAAATATCAATGTAAAACGTCTGTTGCTGTATGCAATGCCTTATTTCAGCATGTTAGCCATCTCTGGTGTCAGCAGCTGCATGGGGAGGGCGTCGGCAGATCAGCTGGGGACCGATCAGCACAGCTGATGCCTATACCTCACTTTCGTTTTAGATCTCGATCTCCAGATTACCTGCACCAAAACTGGAGTCCAACAAATCAGAATCCAATTCAAAATAGGAAAATATACGTATATAAAATGTCATCGACTGAGTATTTTGCTTTGCAAATCCAGATGTTGATGCCATTCTAGGCATTGTTTACGCTACTCACGCACATGCAGGGATTCGACATTCCTTCTAGCAAGGACAGCCTACTTATAAAGTAATGGCGAGTTTTGTCAACGTTTACAGCTGATTATTATCCTCTACAAATGGATGTTGACTTTAGTCATCATCTACCGTCAACCCTATTGTCGGCAAAAGTTGACCTCTGCCCTAAAAGAGTTAAGGTCAGCACTGCCCTCTCTGCAAGACCCGGGCAAATCAAATAATTATGGACTCTGCCCACCCAGAATTGGCACTCCAGCCACCATAAAAAAAACCTCACGCTGGTTCCATTCCATCTGAGCTAGTGTGGTGCTGAGCTGTCACCTGTCGCATGGCTGTACATGGGTCCTAATCTGGGATCCTGAGTTGGTTTGTCATGTGGTGGGTGTGGCAATGCGCTGTATCAGTGCATGCTCCTAACCTCCTCCTCCTTATCTCGCCCACCCCAGCAACAGCCTGCTCAGCTCAGCGTAATGGCAAAGACCGAGGGACTCAGGATCCTGAACTCTGACCTGCCAACAAACATTCGAACGTAAAACTCACTTTAACTTACTACTCAGTCACTTTAAACTTTTTACTGTTTTTTACTGATTCAGATTTCCAGAGTTTAACTTAATTTTAATCTAGTTTAACTTAGATTAAATTAATTTTGTTAATCTTAGTTAATTGTATTAAATGTAGTTATTTTTTTACCTTTTCCTTATTTTATTATTTATCTATACTAATAAAAGGCAAAGCCCTCACTCACTCACTCACTCACTCACTCACTGACTCATCACTAATTCTCCAACTTCCCGTGTAGGTTGAAGGCTGAAATTTGGCAGGCTTATTCCTTACAGCTTACTTACAAAAGTTGGGCAGGTTTCATTTCGAAATTCTACGCATAAGGGTCATAACTGGAAGCTATTTTTCCCCATATAATGTAATGGAGTCTTGAGTTGGAGATGGCCGCGGGGGGCGGAGTTTCGTGTGACATCATCACGCCTCCTACGTAAGTACGTAGAGCACAAGGAAGAACTCCAAACAGCGATCAGCACAAAACGCCATTTCACAATTGAGAAGGCAGAAAAACATTATGAAGCAAATGATGCATACAAGCATATTCATAAGTACAGCTACTGCGGAAACAAAGCACGGCGTGAACCGTAAGTTTATATTAAATTAAGTTCATAGGCTACCACTAGCGTTTGTAATTTAGTGCCTGCCCATATAAGGCCGTCCATCAGCGGCAATCCAATACAAACACTGCCGGTAAATATTCACGTGTGAAGGACTGTGCTTATGCAGAGGAAGATGAGATGGTCAGGGTGGTGTTTGGCACAAACTCATTGAAACTGCGAGAGAAAGTTTTAAGTGCCGGGTCTTAGCTGACATTACGAGATGGCACCAGTACAGCTGGGAACCTTCGATGCAAGAACACCAAGCGGCTCATGTGAACTGACGCAGTGCACAGACAAAAGCAACAGTTCCAAAGAGTGCTGAACAAAACCGAATTACACAATTGAGAAGGCAGCAAAAAATATGAAGCGTCTTATACATAGAATCATATTCATAAGTGCAGCTACTGCGGAAACAAAGCACACGGTGGAAAAAGTGAATGTCCTGCTAAAGGAAGACAGTGTAAAAAACCCGTGCATGCAGTTTGTCACATCACAGATAAAAGGAAGACGAGCTGTTTATTGATGCAGTAAGGAACTAATCGATGAATGAAACCTCTTATCTTTACAACGATTGACAAACACGGAATGTAACTTGAACACATCCTACAAATACGAGCCTGATTGAAAGAAATAATGATAATCAAATCCTTGATGACAGCAACATTCAATAACACTCACAAAACAATTACTGTATATTGACAATCATGTTACGTTATTTTTAAAATGTTCCCTTTTCTTATTCATAACTTCTACTTCTCCACTGCGATACGGGTATATATATATAAATGTATATATATACCCGATCTACAATACATACTTTAGCATAGACAAGCCACACGCTGTGGCTAATTGTAGAGTCTTAAGCCTCTAACGCCGACATTCGAGGTTCGATTCCCGAGAGGGATGTACTGACTATGTACGCTACCGATTCATTTTACCTTCGATCTCCTTGGTTTGGGACGTATGAAAAATATTAGGTTAACGCAGAATCATGTTACGTTATTTTTAAAATTTTCCCTTTCTTAGCACAAGCACAGCTGAGAAGCTTCGATGCATGTACTCCATAACGCGTTAAAAATAACGCATTTAATCACACTTTCAATTCCAAGCAAGCGGGAACTTTTGTCAATGCATGATTTCCTGGTACATCCATTACACTGATGCACACATCACAGCTACAAAAATGTTAGAGTCGGAATAAAGCGCGCCCTACGACTGATCATTTCGACTACCCGAGCGAAGCCTTGATAAAAGCATGGTTTTGTGCACACTGAAAAGCAAGCAAAATTAGATGCATTACAGAAAGCGGACTTTGTGGCTCTTACTGGGGATCATTGGACTTCCGTGACCGTTAGTAATTCTAAATACATCTAATTACAAAATGTTCAATGATCACACTGTTTTAGCCTAATGTACAAAATAATTTTGGCTAATGTTACTCAGAGTTTAAAGAGTAAGCTGGTCAAATTACCTTTTATGTTTCTGACTTATTTTTTAAGAAGAAAAACTGCACTTTATGGTGAAATTTTGGTTATTATTATTTAAAGACAATACTATTCTGAAAATGTACTTAAAGTACTTAAACTACCACTTTATTTTTAAGTCTGCCCAATTTTAACCAGGGATGATATTTTTGTTTCTGTTTTGAATTCAAATGCAGTTTAAAGGCTTTTTTTCAGAAATTAAAACAGCTTCAGTTTACAATATTCATGTCCATGTCTATTATTTGATTCTGTCACCCACTAAAACCGTTTTAAATAAAAAAAAAACATTTGCGATTTGGGGCAAATTTACGTGTCGATTACATACGATTAATCAAGATTAATTCTTACACAGCCTCTAATTAATTGGATTAATTTTTTAATCGAGTCCCACCCCTAATATATATATATATATGTATATATATATATGTAGATTTGTATATATATGTGTGTGTGTGTATATATACAGTATGTGTATATATATGTATATGTATATATATATATATGTATATATATATGTGTATAGATGTGTATATATATATATATTTATATATATGTATATATGTATATATATGTTTATATATGTGTCTGTGTGTGTGTATATATATATATATATATATATATATATATATATATATATATATATATATATAGCAACACTCATATCAATGACAAAACAATTACATTAACAATCATCTTACGTTATTTTTAAAATGTTTGCTTTTCTTTTTCATAACTTCTTTAACACACTACTTCTCCGCTGCGAAGCGCGGGTATTCTGCTAGTTCTACTATATTTTTGTTTTTGTTTTGCACAATCTTAGAGTGAACTAGCTTTTCATTTCACTACCCGTTGTACCTGTATAACTGTGGGAGAGACACATAAAACTCTTGAATGTCTCGAATCTTGGAAATAATCAAAAAGAGCGATATACACGGAGAATTCAGCACCACTATGAGCGCTTCAATGAACCGCAAGAGACCTATAAATGCTCAGGGCAATCTATTACATTACATTAAGGGAGCACCCACAAAAATCAAGGGACATAACAGAAAATATATAAAAATAAAGACAACAATGTTCATGTAATAAATTACCAAACAACGATAAAACAGACATTTATATTCCAGTAAGTGGGTATCTGTGGCTGAAATACAGCAGAAATATCACGCTTAATCCACATATAATACGTATTGTGATACAGGATTCACAACACAGTTCTGCCACAACAGAGAGTGTCATCATAGCAACAAATAAAATAATAAATGAGTAATTAAATAATATATTAAACTTGGTAAAAAATGAAAAATATTTGCTTTAAAATAAAATACACAAAATTTTGAAGCAGCCAACATACTGAAGTATTTATCAATCACATTTGCACCATGTACTTGCTGTGTTGGAGGGATAGCACTTAGGGACGAAGAGGAGCCAGCCACTTGATTGACACTCTAGAACTCCAGCTTTTCCACAGTTTTCTAGGGGATGCTGTCTTGCTGGCACCCTGTGACATGGATTAAAATGGGAGTGACACGAGGGTCAAGAGGACCGCCGTTTCCATCGACAGAAGGTGAATGCGACTCACAACAAATATGAGTAGGACTTTGGCTGAATGACAGGAGATGACGAGGAGTCAGGAGTTGCAGGGGCCTGGGGTCATGTGGGAAAAGGCATCACGAAAAAGCCGACACCAGGCTTCGGAACTTAAGAACTGCCAGGAAGGTTACAATGTGAGGTGAGCCACCGCTTGTGCCAGCACTGTTCAGCAGCATATTTGCCATTTTCAGTGACAATACACGTGGAAAACTTGCATAATCGTGCTAACACTTACAGATCTACCTCTTCTGTGATGTAAATATTAAACAATAAACATGGCTGGCTGGCTGTCTAAAAACTGAAACCTGCATATCCTATGTGGGGTAGGTGTGTGCTTGTCTCTTCTGTCACCGTGCTCATTACAGTATGGATTACAAATAATAAAGATGTGTAAATTCTTCACTGCAGTCAAACTATCCTGCAGAGTAAAAGGCACCTTCTCTTTTTAACAAAACAAGAGCACGGCAAACTTAACAGACATTACACAAGTGACTCAAAGCTTAAAATTACTCCAGAAATTAACACAATTCTAGAAAATGACATATTCAATATAAACGCTACCATACGTGAATTTCTAGAAAATGAATGGCAATGTCAAGCATGGGCCTGTAGTTTCAGCTCCGCAGTGTGCGCACCTGATTTGATTTTTTAATTTGTTATACTTTTTTAGACCCCTAGGGGAAGCTGTTGTTTCGCATGACCTATCTGGGTCAAAGTGCAGGGTTTGTACAGTGCCCCTAGAGCAATTGTCAGATTAAGGGCCTTGTCCAACAGAGTAGGATCCCTTCTGGATTCTCAGGATGTTTATGGTACAGCTTAAGCTATGAGGTCTTATTTGCGATTTTGAACTTTTGAAATGTGGTGAGAAGTCAAGCAAAATGACCCCTTTTATTGGCTAACTAAAAAGATTACAATATGCAAGCTTTCGAGGCAACTCGGGCCCCTTCTTCAGGCAAGATGTAACTTTTGAAGTGAAATACTTCACAGTTACTTATAAGTAGTGTGACAGATGTCCGGAGACATTGCCCCACCAGGACATCGGTAGAAGGAAAGGACCGGGAGAGAGGCAGTATTTTACCCTGAACATGAGAGGGCAGCCTTCCTGGATTGCATGGGGAACACAGAGCCAGGATGCTTGACCCTGTGGGAGGACGTGGTCACTGCCAGGGGGTGCCTGGACAGCTCCGAAACGGTGGTCCAGAGTTTAACTTAATTTTAATGTTGTTTAATTTAGATGACATTAAATTAATTTTGTTAATCTTAGTTAATTTTATTAAATTTAGTTTTTTTTTTTAACCTTTTCCTTATTTTATTATTTATTCTACTGTGTTTGCTTTTGTTTTGCACAATCTTGAAGTGAACCAGCTTTTTATTTCACTGCCTGTTGTACTTGTATAAACTGTGTGAGAGACACATAAAACTCTTCAATGTCGCGAATCTTGGAAATAATCAAAAACAGCAATATACACAGGACAATTCAGCACCACTACGTGCGCTTCAATGAACCGCAAGGGACCTATAAAGGCTGAGGTTAATCTATTGATTGATGGGCATTGATGGGCAGGTGTTCCCACCTCCTAACGAAGCACCCACAAAAATCAAGGGACATAACAGAAAATACATAAACAAAAACAACACACGACAATGTTCACAATGTACAAAGGAAGCCGCCACACTCAATTTGAGAAGACGGGAGCCTGAGTCAGGAGGAGGAGGTGGCCGAATAGGGAGAAAAAAAAACAAAGAGAGCAAGAGAGAGAAAGAGACTGAGTTGGCTGTTTTAGGCATTGTGTTTTTGTTTTTTTTTTTTATTAGGAGCAAGATTAATAAACGTGTGTATATTCAGGACATTCTGTGTCTGTCTGTCTGTGACCAGGCTGGTTTCTCACAGTAGTATATAGATAAGGAACTGTGTGTGTATATATAATTCTTCAAGTTCATAATTTACTGTTATTTTTGATATTATTAGTTGGTAAAATTAAAAACAATACTGTTGCTTGAAAATGCTGTCCTTACCAAAGTGCCACCTGAGGTGATCACCTCGTCGCCACACCCCACATGCTGGCCTTGCATCTATCTATCCATCCATTCATTTCCATATGTCATGGTTGTAGTAAAAATGATGCCAGCCAAATGGATTTCAGCAAGGACGACATAAAACTGAGCTTTCAGCTTAAATGCATGAAGCATTCTGGAATGCTACGCAGTCACAATGCAGCAGCTATTGTGACATACAACCATCTGGATATGTATACACTATAGAATAGAAATACCAAAGCATTTTTCTGAAGCAGCTAGGCCTTTCTTTGCCACTTTAACGTACTCCATCACCTCAAGGAACACTGGAGTGTGCTGCACAGCTAAGTGAAACTCGGCAAAAGCACAAACAAGGTCAGGCTTACTCACCTGTAAAGAGGTTTCTTTCAGCCTGGATGAAGCTCGCATTAACCTTTCCATTCACAGTCAATTTTTACTGAAAAGATAAGAAGCGAAATGACAGGAAAATAAGTGGGTGAGACCAGATCACTGGGAATATGTGACATAGCATGCAACCAAGAGTCCTTAAGGACGGGCCTCATGCTCATTGTCCTGCCTGACCCGGCAGCCCAGAAGTGAACACTGAAAACAACGTCCCCTATTATTGGAGAAATGACTCCAGGCCTGATATTGTTGGATCAATTGCATGGATTGCTTTCATTTCCCTTTTTTTTTATAAATTGTTTTATGTTTATTTATCCTGATTTAAAAAAAGATTGTTACAATGTCCAGGAAGAGAAATAATACCAAAGCTAAGACATTATTAATGCAGAGCAAAGGGTTTTTTTTATTTAGTTTTAGTACTCACTGGTAGCCTATAAGTCTTTCTAAAGGTCAGTGAGGCTCATGTAAAGCAATTCAAAGTCTCCTTCGTAATGATAGTCATTTCGGTTTAGTTTTCTTGGGCTTGTAAAAAGAACACACATGACAAAGACAAAGGTTGGGGGATCCACCCATATATTCGGAAAAAAAGGTCAGTTAGGTTGGTCTTTACAGGCATGAGCTCAAAACAGAACTGAAGGAGAAAGAAAATGGCTGTCATATATAGTTGGTACACGAAAAGTGATGTAATGTGAGAATGGCATACTGGAAACTGGAAGTGACATCAGAAGGAGGTGTGGTCTTGAGGACCAGAAGAGGAAGTGACTTT
Source organism: Polypterus senegalus (assembly GCF_016835505.1). Lineage (NCBI taxonomy): Eukaryota > Metazoa > Chordata > Cladistia > Polypteriformes > Polypteridae > Polypterus > Polypterus senegalus. The sequence goes on along the minus strand of NC_053167.1, from coordinate 269,242 downwards.
ATCTTCTGAGGAATGGAAGTGGCTTTAGGATGAGGGTTCTTCGGCTGGGAAAGAGGAGAAAGAGTTAAAGGGCAGCGCCAACCCCTGGTCTGGAGGGAACATATCCGTTATTGAGCCCATTAACTGCCTCCCAAGCGCACAAGTGTGACGGGCTATAATGTCCCTAGCCATGATTTATACGTTGTTTTGGGGGGTTTCTACATTAAGGATTCAAAATTTATCATCATTATTTTCTTGTTTTACTGTATATTCGTTTTTTTGTTTTCCACAACACTATCTTGGATCACTAGCAGCGCCACTTACTTTGTGTTTTTCATGTCTCCAGTATCCATGGAAAAAACCTGCCATTCTTTGCTGATAACGTCTAAATTGGTCATCCAATCTAACTTTCTGCTTTCATTTCTTGGTTTCTAATTCTGGTCTTGTGCTGTGTGTTTTGATGATCTGATTGGCTCAAACTTACCGGTTTTGCCCGTTTCTGACTTTGTGTTTCTCCCAATCATCTGCCTTCTCTGTACCCTCGCCGACAGGACATTCTTTTAATATAAAAGTCTCTTTTGTTTCTCCCTTTGAGCTTGGTACCTTTGCAAACTGGGCACCAGTCAATGGCCAGAGTTTTCCTATTGTGTGCAAGTGGATGTAAACTGTAGCCCTCTCGTCCAGTAGCTTTTTTCAATGGTATAAATGGCTGTAATAAGTGATTCTGCCATCTTCATGGAGTGTGTTTTCTTGCTGGTTTACTGACTCGAAGAAAGACAGTTTATTATTGATGAAAAGAACCTGAATAAATGCAATGTCAAAAAATGAGCTGAGGTCAAAACCAAGAGTCACCAGCTCTACTAACAAACCTAAAATGACAGAAAAACTTTCAGGTCATGGACAAAGAGCAAAAGATTGGAGAAACAGGAAATCAGAAATAAAGGTCTTCCATCCATCCATCTTCCAACCTGTTGAATCCGAACACAGGAGTCAATCTGAGCCAACACAGGAACCAATCCCAGGCAAGGCACCAACCCACCACAGGACACAACCACACACTCGGGACAATTTAGAATCATCAATCCACCTAACCTGCATGTCTTTGGACTGTGGGAGGAAACCCACGCAGACACGGGGAGAACATGCAAGCTCCACGCAGGGAGGACCCGGGAAGCGAACCCGGGTCTCCTAACTGCGAGGCAGCAGCGCTACCACTGTGCCACCGTGCCCCCGAAATAAAGGTCTTGAAAGTTGCAAAAAAGAAGATAGGTGTGTTATCTGCAATCTCAGACAACTCAAAGACAACCTTTTAACCTGTCACTAATTGACCCCTCAGAGTTGTGACCCTAGAGGGGTCATGACCCTAGCCCCTAGCAACAAGGATCCACGTCAAAAAAACAGAATCCCCAAAATGGCAGCGCCCAAGGAAAAACAAAATGGTGTCACAGCAAGACACTAATAAATTATAATTACCTCATAAACGTATTAAACCTGAGATCAGAATCCTTGACTTTCAAAACTCCAGAAGAGACTTATAATTAGGAAGAATTCATTCAGGATAAGGCATAAAAAATGAATGAAAAATAACAGCCGTAACAGCTGAATGTCCTCTTGACCATCCGTGGTGTGGCCATATTGCATTGATTTCCGGACCAGTAAATGTGCTTTGAGGCATTTTGAGTTCCACATGGTAACGTTGTGAAGTTGTGAGCAGGGCGATGGATTTGTGCTGACGTTTTCTTTATAATACAGACTATCACACTCTTGCAGATTCCATCAAACCTACTTAATCCAATCTTAGAAACCCCAGGGACCAGAACCTGTCCCACAAATATTTGGGGTACGGCAGGATGGTCTAGCACTTTTCACAGTCACACACACACACACACACACATTCAATCATACAGTTGTTCACTGAAGTCGATGGGATGTGCCCTTGGAATTAGAGGAGAACGTGCCCACCCCCTATAGACAGCGACCAGGACCAGCACGTGAACTCAGGTGCGATTAGACAGCAGCGCTAACCACTGCACAACTGGGCCACTGCCATGCACATATGGGGCTTTTTCACATTCATTTCCTAAAATCCTTCTCTCTTCATTTCAGCCCAGCTTTGATTTTTCCGCACCTCAGAATGCAGATCGTTTCAAAGCCTTCATCTCTAAGCTGCGGGTCACACCACTTATGACTGAAAGGCGGTATATTGATTTTGATAGGTATGGAGTATCTGCAGCAGTCAAGACACAGATTGTCTCTTATCTGTTCTTTGACGTGCAGTGCATCACCTCACATGCTTTGATGGGCACACATTATCTTCTTCACAAAATGTATCGATTAGTTGCTTTAATGGAGTTGTAGTGAAGAATATGACTCTTGGAATTTTTTGTTTTAAATCTAAATAGCAGCAACTAATCCATATTTTATATACGGCTAAATACTGTGATACTGGTATGTCAAAGTAACCCTGTGCTGTTAGATATAAAATATCAAATTTATAAGATTTTCAAAAAGAATACGGTATGTTGTATTCCATAGTAGGGGGATGCAGAGTCTTTATTATATGAGTAACATCCTGACTAATGGCATCATTCTTGGGTAATGTCACACAACCACACAAGCCTGAAAGCCCATCTAAAGAATTGTAACATCCACAAGAGACCATCAGGCATGTAGGTCTGTCCCAGATACTGCCACAATGAAGCTGGTGCCATCCACCTCAATCCCACATTGATCACCAACACAGGAACAAAACTCAGATCGTCAGTTTCAAAAAATCAGACACCTAAATTGAAGAACAGGAAGGCAGCGAGGTGTAGTAAGTAAGGTTTGGAAGTTCGCACCACAATGCCACTGGATCAGTGCCCACCAGTTATTTAACTTAATTAAAATGAATATAAACAGTTGATAACTGTATCAGTCCAATGTCATTTTATATACTGTAGTTAATACCAGCACAGGGCGCAGTAGAACTTTCTTTTTTTTTCCATCACAGGATGCAGTAGATCTTACTTTTCCTCATAGCTGGGGTACAGTCAGGTGATACAGTTTGAAGTTCATCATCTTAGCCATTTGAACTGTACATATTGCACATTTCGGGTGTTGAATTTTTTTAATTAATGGGGTGTAGTGGTGGCATGCAGGTGCAGTTGTTAGTACTGCTGCCTCTAGCATCTGGAGTTGGCATCTGTGTGGCGTCACACGCTTGTGCATAGGGGACAGCTGAAGGGCCCTAGTGACTGCAATTTTACCTCCGCTCCAGTGGATGGCACTGTGTCCTAATGTCTCTCACTCTCCCTCTGCAGACTGGTTGATTGACAGCAGATTAATAATTGGCTTGGTAATAACTACTTGCCGTTGAACTCAGAAATGACTGAGGTTCTAATTATTGTTTCACTCTGAGATTAATTTCAAGATGTCTCCTGTCTCTTCAATTGCCAAGTCGAATTTACGAAATCTGGGGGTTATTTTCGATCAGTCGATAAGCCTAGATTGACATGCAAGGTCTGTTAGCCACTCCTGTTTCTTCCGTTTAAGAACTCATTTTAAATTGAGGTCTGTAGTCTCAAGGCCAGAGTAGGAGATGTTTGTTCCTGCTTTTATCTCCTCACGTCTCGCCTATTGTAATGCTCTGTATACCAGCCTAAATAATTCCTCCCTTTCTCGGCTACGGTTAGTCCAAAATGCAACTGCTAGGCTTTTAACTCGATTTAATCTGAGGGTGCCTATTACTCCCATCTTGTACGCCTTGCACTGGCTTCCAGTTTATTTTAGATTTTGTTTTAAAATTTTGGGGCTTACTTGTAAAGCTCTCTGCGGACCAGCCCTCGAGTATATCACTTGGACTACTGCACTGCCATACAGCCTGTTGGGCACTCAGGTCTGGGCCACAAGGCCTCTTGGTCATCCCTCGCTCAAGCTACGTGAGGACTGTGCTTTTCAGTCCGTTTCACCAAAGCTCTGAAATGGTCTTCCATTAGCACTATACACGGCTAAATCAGCTGATTTTTATCCAACTTAAGACATTTTTTTAAGCAGGCTTTTGAACACCACTGAGTAGCCTCTGCTTGGGCTTTTAGTTTATTCTTAGTTTTGTTCTTGTTATTCTATTTTATTGTTTCTCTTTATTAATTCTTGTTTGGTTATACTTTGTTTGCACTTTTATGTGTTTTATTGTTGTACTTCACTTTGTGATGTCACTTCCTCCCGACCCAGCTCAACTCTCTGGGATTTCCCATAGTCCTTTTATAGTCCCTGACCTGGAAGTGTTTCTGATCCTCTCAGTCCATGTGATTCTTATAACTTCTGGGTCAGATCAAAACACTTCTTCTTCATTCCGGAAGTACGTCATTTCCCCTGTCGCTTTGACTAAGACGTACTTCCGGGTTATAGGGCAAATAATAGTCCTTGGGCCTCCCTGCAGTGTCTTCTGGTGGCCCCCAGGGTATCCAGCAGGGCTGTGAAGGAAAACTCCAATGTCCATGATTCCCTGCTGGCATTTGCATTCGGGGCACCTCCATGCTGCAGGGAGGGTTCCATCTGGCGGCCTAGGGGGTATTGGCCGAAATGACTGGCCGGCCATAATCCACATTACTTACTAACTTACTTACTTACTTACTTACGGGTAGAACACCTCTGATGTCACTTCCACCCAAAACCAGAAGCTCTGCCAACTTGGGACAGTCCTATTTTGAACTAAGTCTGTAGAGTTCGCAATGCTTGGAGTTGTTGTGTTGCTTCAAGACAAATCTTCTCCCAAGCTGCAGGTTTCTTGCGGACTGCATCAGGTTTTCCTCCAGGACTTCCCAACATTTTGCTGTATTCATTTTACACTTTCCAGCCTTCCAGGGCCTGCTGTAGAGAAGCAGCCATTAGTGCCGGTGCTGGGTTATTTTATGTCCTTGGCCAAGCCTTTTAGTGCGGCAACTATCTGTTCAGTAGCTAACCTGTGTGGCTGGGTTTATCCCCCTTTTATGATCTGCACCCTAGGAAAATGCCTACATCGCCTTAATAATAGCGCCGGCCCTAAGAACCAGACAGCAATTGACTGCCAGCGATGTGCTTCAGGGTGGCAAGGCTGTGTTTTAGATAATGTGCAGTGTTTAAACATGACATTTAGTCTGATGAACCACAAAGTACAATTTTGCTCTCATCAGACAATAGCACCTTCTTCCAGCTCACTTCAGAGTCTCGCATGTGTTTTCTGCTGAGATGGCATGTGTGTTATTTTTAACACTGGCTGTCTCTTTGCCACCCTCCCATGAGGCTGTGACTGGTGAAGCACCCAGGCATTAGTTGTGGTCTGCACCGTCTCTCTAATCTCATCCAGTGCAGCTTGTAACTCCTTCAAAGATTTCAGAGGTCTCTTGGTGGTCTCCCTCACTTATCTTCTTCCTTGATCACACAGATTGTTGTGCTTGGCCTGCTCTAGGCAGATTTCTATTTATTCATGATTATCATGGTTCAAGAATCTCATTTATGTCTATAATGTTGACATTGTTCATTATTTAGTTTCTGTCTGTCAAAGTATGTTCTGTTATGTTCCATGTGTTTTGTGGGTGGTCCCCTATAAACATTTAGATTTATTTATTTGGCCAGTGTCTTTATCCAAATTGAGATACAATTGGTTACATTTCTTTTCTTTTTCCAATTGGAGCACAAACAGGTGAACTGACTTGCTTGGGGTCACATAGTGTCAATGACAGGATCTGAACCCACAATCTCAGGGTTTGAAGTCCAAAGCCTTAACCTCTGTGCCACATTGCCTGCACAGTCCCAGTTGAAATTCATTGTGAATGTGATCATGGGAGTCTTGAGGTCTTCTGTGTGTATTACTCTTTATGATTTTTGTGATTTACTGGGTTATTGTGACCTTTCACTCTGTCTCCTAACCATTCTTTAGATTCCACATAGGAAGTGCTTTTGAGGTTCCCTATTTTGAAGGCACTGCCTTCTGTGTTTTTTGAGCCTTTTTTTTAAATAATAAATCTTCTATTTATAAAGATGACACATTTGCCCTTTTTCAGACTAGCTGGGTTTGATGGCCATCCAAGTGGGCAGTTTGAGTCATTTTGTGACTCTGTGCTTAAAAACTCTCAAGTTCATAACAATGATTGATTTAACTGGATATTCAGGGACTTGGATATCTTCTTGTCCCTGTCCCTGGACTTGTGCTTGTTATTCCCCTTTTGCTTGCAGTGTTCTTTTGTCTTCATTGTGTAGGTTAGGCCGCCATACTGACTCACCACACATTGGACATTCCCGATTCAGAACAAATGCATTTAGATTACAATAAACTAAAACCATAGACATGTTTGCTCTAGTGAACTAATTCCATGACTTATAAACCCCATGGGCTACACCAGTGATGATTTAGGGGTGTCATATTAAATTTGTTACACTTATATGTACTAGCTCTGTGGCTTATAAACCCACAGTGATGATTTAGGGGTGTCATAGTACTTATGTGATCAATCTCTTTGTGTTTTATATTTGTATAAAATTTAGACCACTTTGCATTGTTCATGTTGATCAATGTAAAAAAAGCCAAATTATATCCACTGTTATTCAATAAACAATAAAATGAAGACTTCTTCTAGGTTAGGAGCACACATTGATACAGTGCATTGCTGCATCCACCACACGACAAACCAACTCAGGCTCCAGATTAGGACCCGAGCACAGCCACGTGACAGGTGACACCTCAGCACCACACTAGTTCAGGTTTTTTATGGTGGCTGGAGTGCCAATTCTACCATCAACCCCCAGGCTTTTCCCTGCAGGTTGGTGGGCCTACATTCAGGGATGGATGCAGATTAACTTCATACCCAGTCATACCCAGGATGGAGCAATTGCAGGTTAAGGGCCTTGCTCAAGGGCCCAACAGAGCAGAGTTTCTTTTGGCTTTTGGGATTCGAACCGGCAACCTTCTGATTGCCAGTGCTGATCCTTAGCCTCAGAGCCACCACTCCGCCCTTCTTATAGGCACTGCATCTAATTGTATATACAGTGGAACCCCGAAGTAATTACCCCCATAGGACTGTATGTAAATACAATTAATCCATTCCGGACGAGCTGTATGTAAATATATTTTACTTAAAGATTTTTAAACAGAAAAATATTTAATTATACCATAGAATGCACAGTGTAATAATAAACTAAATGTAAAAACATTGAGTAACACTGAGAAAACCTTGAACAGAGAAAACTAACATTGCAAGAGTTCACACTATGGCCTTACAAACCGCTCTCTGTAAACACTTATTTTTAATGAGTTTTAAGCACAGGGAAAAAAATGAACATTTGAAAAATCCATAATTTATACCAAAACTAACCATAAACCAAGAAAACTAACCTTGCATGAGTCGGGTTTTGGCATGAAGAAAGTGAGGAGGAACTGGGAGAAGGGGAGATTACAGTTTTTAGGTAAAGTCTGTGACGATGCGGGTTCGCTGCATGCTCCCATCTCGCTTTCGGGAGCCCTTAAACCCGTCACCGTCAGTAATGTTACCGATGAGCACGACAGTGAGGCACTATAATGGAGCAATCGGAGAGCGCAAAAAGTGCCAAGTGCTTTTATTAAAATCAACAAAACAACAATCAAAAACAAAGTCCAAATTAAATAAAGTGCAGTGCTTTCAGAATCCTTCAGTAAATAAATGATCTCATAAAAACAGAAGTGGAGGTTAAAACCCAATAGAAAACAGTCTTCATTAAATACGAGGTTAAAACAATGCTCGAAGCAGTCTCTTTAAAAACAAGCCCGGTGCATTCTTTAACTGCCTTCTCGTGCTGTCTCTCTCTCTGTCTCTCTCACCCGCTCGCTGCACAGGGAATGCACAGGGAGAGACTGAACACGTGCGGAACTCATTGCCGTGTACGAACCGGAAGGGAAACTGGCTTGTTCGTCACCAGAGTGTGTGGTCGTGAACAAATGCAAAAGTCTGGCAAACTTTTTGGTCGTAACCCGATTTGTACGTGGTCCGAGACGTTCATAACCCGAGGTTCCACTGTATCCATGCTGCATGCTGTGATGACTTTGTGTGTGTCCGTCTTTTCAGTATTGGATTGTTGTCATTGTTCAGAAGTGATATGCCTTGCTGAACATGACAATGAACTTGAACTTCATGTACTAGCACTCTGTTTAAGGTTACACCCTAATCTGCCAGGATAGGCTCCGGGACCCCCAAATGGGATTTGGATTAAGCTGATTATGTTGTGTTGGTTGATACATTGAAAGATGTTTTTTACTTGTTTGTTCATTTTTTTAAACCTACTGAATTCAATTTTTACATGTATGATTATTGTAGTTCCTATTAATATTGTTAAGAAACATCAAATGGCACATCAAGGAATTCTAACAGAGTGATCTGGAGTCATTTCTAAACTTGTATACCTTACAGTATAAGATATTGAATAAATGGGGTAGAGTATCAATTTTGACTTCCTGGGTTCATAGAAGGCTCTGTCAGTCAGGACTCCTACACTTTTATAGCTTTATTTAAATAGCAAACCACTGGGAACGCCTTCTTTCTGACATTTGTGGACTCCAACTGACAACCAACATTGTGATTTCTGGTGCAAACAAAGGCATTGCGATGTACACCTGTTTGGCATATTGCATCTTGAGAAAAAAAGAAACACACCAGGGAAGAAGTCTATATCTTGAACAACAATATAATTGAATTTACTACTAATTTGCTTTGCCCTACTTAAAGTTCAAATGGAAAAGTCCTGTGCTTTGAAATGTTCTATCTAGGACGTTCACTGAAGTGAGCAGTCAGACCGAAACAGCACAACCTCATTTGTAATTTGTAACGCCAGGGTGTCTGTTGGCATCATGGATCCTTGAGGGAATTTGAATTGAATTGTGTATAATAGTATTTTTGCTTTTCTTCAATGACAATTGAATCCACCTAAAGCTGTAGTGATAATCAATTTGTCCATTCCAATGAATTACATAAAGGGATCTTATTACAATGATATTTATAATGAACAATTTGACAAATATGTCTGGTAACACTTTAGTTTAGGTACCGCAATAATGAATCTATTACCCATTTACTATTTAACAAGACCTTAATAAAGGCTTCTTTTGGTCCAAATTAGCAAAACTTGTAACACACTAGTAACGGATGACTGAACGATAACGTGCAGTGAATACACTTGACTTGAGCATTCCTAGTTCTCATCCTCTCTCTCTGTACGTTTAGCATTCATTTGCTCAGAGGTTGATGCACTTGCTGCTTCCTGAGCAGCTCTTCTTTTCCCCACCATAGCAGCCCGCTTCTTCTCTTCTTCTGTCGGCATCTTTTCATGTTAAAACTGATTATGTCAGTGTTTGTGTTGCAATTACTTGGTACGTTTTCATTAATTTTTCACTTAAGCTGGCACTTAAGTCTTCAATCTGCCTCAAGAATGATTTAAGATATGAAGAGGTAGGGGAAGTGACGGGGAAGGTGGTAGGGATGAGAACGACGCCTGTACACATGGGCCGCATGGCTGCCCTGCTGGGTGCTGCAGAGAGTTGATTCTACAATAAAATAAAATAAAAATAAAAAGAGGAATAACCTTGGAGGTCAATCATCACCCCGAAAGCAGATAGTAGGCGTCACATGGTATATATGTACCAAAGGTCAATAGTTCAGTTTGCCAGCTACAGGTGATTCAAAATTCTGTACAGACAAACGGACAGCCACGGTAGCATATTATATAAGAAGACCAGTCGATCAGTTATTCATCTCTATGCTGTGTGGCATATTGACATGAAGGTAAAATGACTTGTCTTATATATAAATGTATATATAAAGTGTGTGTGTCTATCTGTCCAGCCCGGAAGTGTAAGGCTACAGCTTGAAGCTCAAAGAAAGCGACTCTGTCGCCAACGTGAAACCACCGACAAAAGAGAAACTCTCTTAGACGCTAATACACAAGTGAGGCTCGCACATCGGCAAAACGAAACTGCAGACAAGAGAGAAACTCTCTTAGCCGCTAATACACAAGCGAGGTGAGCACATCGGCTAAACGAAACTGCAGAGGAGAGAGAAACTCATTTAGCCGCTGATAAACAATGAAGACAAGCATATCGGCAAAACGAAACTGCAGACAAGAGAGAAACTCGTCTAGCCGCTGATGAACAATGAAGGCGAGCACATCGGCAAAACGAAACTGCAGAGGAGAGAAAAACTCATTTAGCCACTAATACACAAGTGAGGCGAGCACATCAGCTAAATGAAACTGCAGACGAGAGAGAAACTCTCTTAGCCACTAATACACAAGCGAGGCGAGCACATTAGTTAAACGAAACCTCAGAGGAAAGAGTAACTCATTTAGCCACAGATAGACAATGAAGGCGAGCACATCGGCAAAACGAAACCTCCGAGGAGAGAGAAACTCGCTTAGTCACTGATAGACAACAGAGGCGAGCATGTCAGCAAAACAAAACCACCAGTTAAAGAGAACCTTGCATAGTTGCTAATGCACAACCGATGCGGTTGATTAATTGAAGTGCCAGAATCCATGGCTTCTAGGAGCCCAGACTTTTTACAGCACGGGATTACACAGCTAGTTAATAATAAATAAAGGATTAATACTAATCCTTATAATAAAGGGTTAATAATAAAGGATTCACAAGTCATACTAAATATGTAATATCAAGAGAAATGCGTCTTGCTTAAATCACCTCAGACCACACCAAAGTGAAGTTTAGTTAGTAGGTCACATTGCACAGATGAATACACATGAGAAATAATTCATCAGAAAAAAAAAAAGAAGAAATGACCAAAGTAACTGAATAAAGATAAGCCGGGGAACACACCAGGCATTACACACAACTGCTGGCATCCCAAGCTTATGATTCAGGGCTGATTGGGTTTTGTGAGTGTGCTGTACAAAATTAAAGTTGCCCCAAGGTCAGTGTGATCCGATACGGCTGGCTGTCACCTTGGCTATGCTAAGCCTTATCCACATCCTTCTCGTGGTAGTCTTGTATGGAACTGACATGTAAAACTACTATTATGCTTACTGGCCACGCTGATCTCCAGTGTAAAAAGTGGGTCTTTGTGTCTGGCAGAGGCTATTTTACTGACACTGTCTGCTTGTCTAGTATACAGAAACATGATGGACAGCGGGACACACCATTCAGCCCTGGGACAATAGCTCTTCAATTTCAGGACGCTACCTTTTTTCGAATGTTATATGCAATGGCCACACTTTACCAAAGAGGTCACGGAGGTGATCCACTTGCTGCCTTGAGGACTGATAGGTTAGCCTTTTAACTAAGAAGCTGTGATTTTTTAGTTTGTCTTTTTGGTATCGAGTGTGTAAGTAGTTATGGGATCAAGGACCCAAGTTTCTACATTGTCCAAAATACTAGGAGAAGGCATGCAGGCTAAAATAAATTATTGTGTACCTGTGAAAAGAATTCTACAAGTAGAGTTTTAATACTTAGTTATCGGTACCTCTTTTATCGTGGGAAATTGTTCATGAAGGGCACTTTGACCTCTAAGGTTCTTTTTGCATTGGCGGACATGTTAATACTAGAAATGCCCAAAGTATTTGCCTTGATTGACATGTGCATCCTGTAATGTTTATTTATTTGACATTCGCTCATCACAGACAGAGAGCTCTCAGATCAACACACTGCACTTTATGCTCGATAGCACTTTATTCTCACACAGGGGTCTGCAACACATTAACAATGGCCGTGACTGGCTACCTTAACAGAAGCTAGAAGCCAATACATTTATAACCTGCAAGGATTCAAAGAAGTGTCGGTCTGTTTTTTTAGATTGTTTCCCCTGAAATGGCTACATTTCAGAATACTTTATCAAAGGCCAAAAGCAGCCCCCAAGGGTTGTGGACCCAGATAGGTACCTTTGAAAGGGCTGCACAAACATTTGAAACATTCTTGAAAGCCTTCCCTTATTGAGTTATGGCTGTCCGTCTGAAAGAACACAGTTCGTTATGTGTGGCATGACGCCCAGGAGGACCGGAGGAGGGCTTGTGCCTCCTCTAGACCGCCAGGGGGTGTCCACCCTGGTTATGTTGGGGGCCTCAGATAAAGGGCTTGGAAACCCAGCCCTGTAGGGACCCGTGGCCACCGCCAGGCGGCGCCCCGGTGCCTGTAGAAGTCTGGAGCCCAGCACTTCCGCCACACCAGGAAATGCTGGGGGGGAAGAAGACAGATGACACCCGGAGGGCTTCCGGGTGCGCAGCCGGCATTTCCGCCACACTGGGGCGTGTCTTCTGAGGAGTGCCGGGAAGCAGCTGGAGCCCATCCGGGTTCCTATTTAAGGGGCCGCTTCCCTCCAGTCATTGTTGGATGTCGGGTGGAAGTGGACAGAGCTGGAGAGAGGACTGGAGGCGGCCAGGAAGGCACAAGGACTGTGAGGCCTGGGCATTGGGGAATCGGTGCAAGAGGCACTGGGGTTTGTGGTGCACGTGACTTTATTAATTGTATATATTGTAAATAAACAGTGTGTTGGGTGCAAGAACGATGTCCGTCTGTCTGTGTCCGGGCCAGCGTCCACATATGTTAAATCGCATCATTTATTGCTAAAGGTCAATAGGCAACAATGCAACTTCACTTATGGTAAGCTCAAACTTTATTTTAATTATTGCTCATGTTTATTTGCAGAAAAATAAGGCAGAAACGTTACATATGAAAAACATACAACCTGAACGACACAAATCAGCGTCACACAGTAATTTCTGTATCAGTTGTTGGCTGCAGATTTCTAGTTGTTGCAGTCGTTGTCTTCTTAAGGCAGGTGTGATGTTTGTGAGCACTGGGATGGTTGTAGATACCCAAATCTGACTGACTTTATTTCTTCTCTTTTTTCTTCATGTCTCTGAAAAGGTTTTATTTAAAATCCTTTCCTGTATTGGGAGCCTTTGATGGCTACTTTGTGTAAGACGCTGCATCCGCAGATGCTGGACAAGTGATAAGTGCCTTTGGTCTGATAACATGTTAGTTAGGTTACATTTAGCTAGCCATCTTCCAAGTCCAAGTCCCCAAGTGACCATTCCATGTCTTCCTAAGGCCCTGTCCACATGGGCGTTTAGATCTTGGTTAAATGGATGTACTCTGAGCGATCTATACGTTTAAGTTGCGTTTTGTAGTGGCACTTAATTGACTTCAATATGACATTACATTGCCGTTTGTTTGCCTCTGGAAGATGCCGACCTGCAGCCCAGATTGTACTTTTGTGTGTTTACCTGTATGGGGGGCAGTTATCAGGCAGTCCAGAGTGTTTTTATATTGTGGGGTTTGAGGTTCATCCTTCACTGGATTTGCGAAATATGGATCAGTTGGCTTTATTAGACTTGCACATTGACCACCTTATGTTAAAAAGCCTCCTGATACGGCGACGTAGGCAGAGAAAACATTGCCGCCACTACAGGGTTCACCCATTGACTGTACATCATGTGTGTAATCTGTGAAGAAGGACGACGATTTCCACTTAAGTTCTTCAAATACAGTCAGATGTCAGCTTTGAATTTTGATTGTCTGTTGAAGCATCATATTATTTGTCAGTGTTAGCCCTGAAAGTGGCTACTTGTCACCTCAAAGTAGCCAATATGAAAAACAGTACTCGCCTATACAGTCACCCACAGGCATTAAAAATCCATTAGTGGATAAAATTGAGTCATTAGCACAAACTTACAAACTGTTTTGAATTCTCCATTATTATCATTATTACTTTGTTGATAACTGTCGGTGCTGAGCGTCAGCAACTTCGTGTCTCTGCCACTCATGTTGCGAAGAGGGGGGCTGAAGCTCCTCTGAACCCCTTTCTTAAACGGTGATACAATGGGAAACAAATACAGTTTTTCTTTTACCTCCTCTTTGCTCGATCAGCTGTTGGCTTGCTGCTGCCGCCGTGCCACATGATCTGCATCTTGAGCAGCACTTCAAACATTTAAAAGCCTGTAAAGCAGTTGTCCTTTTGTCTCACTGCCTTGTCTCTCTTCTCCCCCAGATATCCTCTGCTCTTGTTGGGGGTCCCGCTCCCGAGGCGCGTCCCTATGAAGAGGAAGATTTTCTATTCTTTTAATTGAGAGACGGAACTGTCCCCTCCGACTACACACGGAGCTCGAGACTTATGTTTGTCTGAAGTGTCTGAATGACATTTCTGTCTCTAAAATCTCCTGTGTATTTGTGCAACTCTGTGACCCAAGCGTGACATCATATGTAGATTTTACTTTCACCAAACAACAAATCTTTTAATTCTCGCAGATACGCCTCTTCATTGAGAAGAAACACTACTTTTCCCTGATGGCAACACAAATTTAAACGATCTACAAGTCTCTGACTTAAAGTTTAAATCTGAACAAGATTTCCTGGCCCAGAGCGTGGTTAAATCTCTTGGCACAAAGTCTTGTCTCGCGGGACATGAAAGTGTCTCTCTGAAAAAGTCTTGTCTCATCCAAAGATTTTTTTTATATAATAGAGAGATGTGTGTAAATGTGTGTGTGTATATATATATATATATATATATATATATATATATATATATATATACATATACAGTGCATCCGGAAAGTATTCACAGCGCATCACTTTTTCCACATTTTGTTATGTTACAGCCTTATTCCAAAATGGATTAAATTCATTTTTTCCTCAGAATTCTACACAAAACACCCCATAATGACAACGTGAAAAAAGTTTACTTGAGGTTTTTGCAAATTTATTAAAAATAAAAAAACTGAGAAATCACATGTACATAAGTATTCACAGTCTTTGCTCAATACTTTGTCGATGCACCTTTGGCAGCAATTACAGCCTAAAGTATTCTTAAATATGATGCCACAAGCTTGGCACACCTATCCTTGGCCAGTTTCGCCCATTCCTCTTTGCAGCACCTCTCAAGCTCCATCAGGTTGGATGGGAAGCGTCGGTGCACAGCCATTTTAAGATCTCTCCAGAGACGTTCAATCGGATTCAAGTCTGGGCTCTGGCTGGGCCACTCAAGGACATTCACAGAGTTGTCCTGAAGTCACTCCTTTGATATCTTGGCTGTGTGCTTAGGCTCGTTGTCCTGCTGAAAGATGAACCGTCGCCCCAGTCTGAGGTCAAGAGCGCTCTGGAGCAGGTTTTCATCCAGGATGTCTCTGTACATTGCTGCAGTCATCTTTCCCTTTATCCTGACTAGTCTCCCAGTTCCTGCCGCTGAAAAACATCCCCACAGCATGATGCTGCCACCACCATGCTTCACTGTAGGGATGGTATTGGCCGGGTGATGAGCGGTGCTTGGTTTTCTCCAAACGTGACGCCTGGCATTCACACCAAAGAGTTCAATCTTTGTCTCATCAGACCAGAGAATTTTGTTTCTCATGATCTGAGAGTCCTTCAGGTGCCTTTTGGCAAACTCCAGGTGGGCTGCCATGTGCCTTTTACTAAGGTGTGGCTTCCGTCTGGCCACTCTACCATACAGGCCTGATTGGTGAATTGCTGCAGAGATGGTTGTCCTTCTGGAAGGTTCTCCTCTCTCCAAAGAGGACCTCTGGAGCTCTGACAGAGTGACCATCGGGTTCTTGGTCACCTCCCTGACTAAGACCCTTCTCCCCCTCTCGCTTAGTTTAGATGGCCGGCCAGCTCTATGAAGAGTCCTGGTGGTTTCAAACTTCTTCCACTTATGGATGATGGAGGCCACTGTGCTTATTGGGACCTTCAAAGCAGCAGACATTTTTCTGTAACCTTCCCCAGATTTGTGCCTCGAGACAATCCTGTCTCGGAGGTCTACAGACAATTCCTTTGACTTCATACTTGGTTTGTGCTCTGACATGAACTGTCAACTGTGGGACCTTCTATAGACAGGTGTGTGCCTTCCCAAATCATGTCCAATCAACTGAATTTACCACAGGTGGACTCCAGTTAAGATGCAGAAACATCTCAAGGATGATCAGGGGAAACAGGATACACCTGAGCTCAACTTTGAGATTCATGGCAAAGGCTGTGAATACTTATGTACATGTGATTTCTCAGTTTTTTTATTTTTAATAAATTTGCAAAAACCTCAAGTAATCCTTTTTCACATTGTCATTATGGGATGTTGTGTGTAGAATTCTGAGGAAAAAAATGAATTTAATCCATTTTGGAATAAGGCTGTAACATAACAAAATGTGGAAAAGTGATGTGCTGTGAATACTTTCCGGATGCACTGTATATATATATATACAAGGGACAATCAAAAAGTAGTTTACACACTTTTTTTAAAATCTATTTATTAAGAATTTCAAAAACAAATTACATCACTTTTCTACATAATCACCTTTGTTTACGATGCAATTTTTCCAGCATCAGATGAACTTTTTAATACCCAATTACTACTCCTCCCGCCTTCACTGTTTCTAACAAAATTATAAAAGTGTGTAAACTTTTTGTACGCCCCTCGTTTATATCATCCAGACCATTAAAAGAACGCCATGTTAAAGCAATACAGATGTTTTGCGCTCATCTGGGCTTTGGCAGTAATTGACGCAAAGAAATTTTCAAGGTTTTTTTGATGCTACCCGAACGTTCATCCAACTGAACACAAGTGATGAAAGCCTGTGTGGAAGGTCTAATTTTCTTCAATGAGCAGAAAAACACTTACCCTTCAATCCACACTCACCTGGCACTACAAACTGCAGAAAAATGCTCAGTTCAGACGCCCGTGCGGACAAGGCCTAGAGCATATACACACTGGTTAGATTATCTAAGCTTAAACATAAACTTTCTCAGAGTAATAATGCCTATTCTTTAGCATTTGCATTTGCCCCAGAATCCAACACTCTTTTTGAAACACATTTGTCATTCCCCTGTCACATTTTTCTTGGTCCTTATGATCTCCTGAGCTCTTTTGCACGTGCCGGCTGTTCCGGTTACAGAACATTTTTATCACATAATACAGACAGCTTTCCCCTTCTGGATTCTAGGCACAGTTTATTCACCTACAAGCTACATCTAAATAATCCTAAAATAAAAACATAAACATTAAATATTACAAGTCACATTTAGCAAACTGTACATTTTTTACCCTCATTACAGCAACTCAGTTTAAACCTCACGGCTAAGGATTGGTGATTTCTACAGCACTGAATTGAATTGAAGCATTGAAACAGAATATCTGGGTAAGAACGATGAAGCCATTTTTAGGTCACCTCTATCTTAATCTTTCTTTGTCAGTCCCTGTTCGTTTCTGGAGCTAATTTTAACCACCATTGTAGGCCTCATGTAGTTAAACACCTTATAATGCATTTTCACCATTCTAGGTCAAAGCTTTGTTCTGGGCCTACTTTCCGTCAGTCTCCGGCAGCACAGAGCAACAGTCATAAACCAACAGTGGGAAGGATGCCAGTAGGGTGCATTCATGCACATATATTTATTTATTCTTGCCAGGCCAAACAAAACATGCCAGCTAATCTAACATGCAAGTCTTTAAGACGTGCTGGGAGACTGGAACACCTGGCGAAAGCCCGGCATTCAAACTCAATTTGTGACCCTGCAGGTGTCAGCCTATGGCACCAGTCACCACATTTCGTTGCTGAAATACGCTTTTGCTGGAGCCACTTAAGCTGCCTAATTTAATGTGAAACCAAAGACATGCCATTATTCCTAATGAAGCCCTTGATCGCTTCCCAAATAATAGCCGGATGCAATACTCACTCAAAATGCATCATTACAGGTTAGACAAGATCGAGTCAGAAAACTGTTTATTTAAAGCAGACACGTGTTCTCTTCAGCTCAGTCTTGACGGCCTCCGTCTTAACGTCTGTCATGTCCTATGAAATTAGTCATCCTGCAATGGCATCTGCTCAAAATGACGTGGGAAATGAAAACCGTGGGTGCCTAGCCGTCTGTAAAACTAGCAATTGAGGTACAATATACTAACCTAGAGACTGCATTGAAAATAATGTATGAAAACATGTAAAGGCACTTCATTTTGTTCCTTTCTGTTCATGCAGTCATTAAATTGTGACCAGCGGGGAGGCACTCGGACAGCCCTAACACAAAGCCATACCGCGAGTTTCTGTTTTTTCAGGTGTTGAAATGAATTTATCAAACACTAAGTATGCTTCAGAGATCAGAATTATTAGACCCTGTTCATATCATCAAAATCTATTAAATGTTCTTGGTTTATGGTGACCAATATTCTCAAAAATAAATCTTAGCCCTGTGGCTTTCTCTCTTTTCAATGCACGTCCTGGCCGTTATTATTTGAGACCCCTTTTCTTGTAATTGCACCTTTGATGTGGCAGGACTGTTTCTTTCTTCATTACCAGAAGTGAGCTGAACTCTTTCTGTACTTCCCCTTCTGTAATCACAGACTTAGCTACCTTGCTCAGTTCTGACCTCATAAGGTGGTCTCTGCTGCCAGGTAGTTCTGGTTCCCCTCACTAAAACTGCAAATTACAAGGAGTTTATTATAAAGAGCAGACCAAAAAACAGAGAGACACAAATGTATAACAGAAAAGACAAACAATAAACACTACCGAGAGCCTTCCTATATACAGACGTGAACAAATTTGTTGATACCCCGTCACAAATAAAAAGAAGAACCCACAGTTGTCTGTAAAATAACTTGAAATTGGCACCCATCACTGTTTAATAATAATAATACATTTTATTTATATAGCGCCTTTCCCATGCTCAAGGCACTTCACAGTCTTAGAAAAAACAGCAGGGTATATGTAACATTGGATACAAATGTTTACCTGAATAGAACAATGAAACAGATAACAAAGCATTAAATAGAATAAAGGACAAAAAACCAGAGGAAAATACTAAATTCAATACTAAAACGAAAACCTAACAAATAACCTAATTTGTCATATAACAGATAACATATAGACAGAGCCGACTATACTTCATTAGAAGGCTGGCGTCCTTCAACATCTGCAATAAGCTGCTGCAGATGTTCTATCAGACGGTTGTGGCGAGTGCCCTCTTCTACGCTGTGGTGTGCTGGGGAGGCAGCATAAAGAAGAGGGACACCTCACGCCTAGACAAACTGGTGAGGAAGGGAGGCTCTATTGTAGGAATGAAGCTGGACAGTTTAACATTCGTGGCAGAGCGATGGGCGCTGAGCAGGCACCTCTCAATCATGGAGAATCCACTGCATCCACTGAACAGGATCATCTCCAGACAGAGGAGCAGCTTCAGCGACAGACTGCTGTCACCATCCTGCTCCACTGACAGACTGAGGAGATCATTCCTCCACTACACTATGCAACTCTTCAGTTCCACCTGGGGGGGTAAACGTTAACATTATACAAAGTTATTGTCCGTTATACCTTCATTTTTATCACTCATTAATTTAATAATGTTCTTTATCAGTATGCTGCTGCTGGAGTACGTGAATTTCCCCTTGGGATTAATAAAGTATCTATCTATCTATCTTTTGTGAACATTACCCGGGCACAGACAGGCAGACATGTTGTTTTTCCACCACCACACGTTTATTTACAAGTCTATTATGTACAAAATTATAGTGCACAAACAAACCCCCAATGTCCTGGCCACACTCTATGCCTTCTTTGGGCTGCCTCCATTCTTGCTTCTCCTGCTTTGTCCTACTTCCACCCGACTCCAGCCTCGAATGAAGGGAGGCGGCCTCTTTTATCCACACCCGGATGTGCTCCAGGTGCTCCCCAGCAATCACCCGCCGACACGAACCAGTGTGGCGCAAGTGCCGGCTGTACTTCTGGAAGCACTTTGGGTGTCCCTGCTTCTCTTCCCCCCTAGCTCTATCCCCCACCTCCCTACTCCGGCTCCCAGAATGGAGTGAGGCGGCTTCTTTTATATCACACCTGGAATTATTCCAGGTGCTCACAAACTAGTTTCCAGCAGTACTCTATCTATCTATCTATCTATCTATCTATCTATCTATCTATCTATCTATCTATCTATTTATCATATAGTGTCTTTCATATCTATCTATCTATCTATCTATCTATCTATCTATCTATTATACATTGCCTGTCCTATCTATCTATCTATCTATCTATCTATCTATCTATCTATCTATCTATCTATCTATCTATCTATTATACAGTGCCTGTCCTATCTATCTATCTATCTATCTATCTATCTATCTATCTATCTATCTATCTATCTATCTATCTATCTATCTATCTATCTATCTATCTATCTATCTATCTATCTATCTATCTATCTATCTCACAGTCACACAAATTACCCTGAGCACCTGGACAGAGAGGTAAACTGAAAGAAAGCTCAGAATGTTAAGTTAAGTTAAAAGCCTTCCTAAATAGATGAGTTTTAAGTTGTTTTTTAAAAGAATGAATGGAGTCAGCTGATCTAATTTCAGGATGTCATTCCAAAGTCTGACTTTGCTTTATAGTTTTGATTCAACAGAATATTTCAAATGATAACACAAATGAAAATGGCATGGACAAAAATGATGGGAGCCTTCACCTAATATTTAGTTGCACAACCTTTAAGAGGCCATCATTGTAAACTAGTGATTCTTGGAGCTCTCAGTGAAGCCACATGTAGTTTGGCCCACTCTTCCTGACCAAACCGTTCCACCAGTGTCAGGGTTAAAGGGGGTCTCCTCCAGGCTGTATATTTCAGTTCAGACATGTAAACCCTCGTCATGATCAATCATGCTGATTGAATGGTTAATGTTACTAAAAAAAACAACGTTCATCACAGACACTCTCACGACCCCCTTGTGTAGTTGTAGCATGTCAATGCTATACTTTAAGGGATGTTCCTACAGATTTGTCACTGCGATGAGTGCCTAAGTACTGTGGCACATCTACTAATGAAACTAATGAAGCTTGAGGACCCCCTAATCCTGGAGGGGCTCTTGAAACTACTTTAGTCCAACTTGCTTTAAAACTTTGGGTATTTACTGTATGATAAGGAGATTTTAATCAATGATAATATTGTATAATTCAGTATAGCAAGTTGAATTCAAATCTGAGATGTAGTGGTTACATTTGTACAATATTTATGTTGCTCTGTCATGTTACAACCCCATTGAAGAAGATAACAGTGGTTACCCAGAACTTGTTGCTGGTTGTGAAAAGGCCTCCATAACAGTTCAAGCTTCAGGGCCCCAACTGCTTATATAAATGGATGCTCTTGGGAGCCCCTCCCAGTTGGGGGCCGCACGCAATTTTCTTCCTTACTTTCAATGTTGCTGAACCTCTGGTGCATTTTAATAACCGTGACAGATGTTCACTACCCCATGGTGGGACGGATCAACTTTCCCTCCTGTGTAAAAGTGTTACTCCCTTCCTGCCTTCAACATTCAACTTCTTCTCAACCCTACCAGCCTCGGAGTCCTCTCCCAACTTGAGGGTCACCAGACTGGTGTGAGAGAAGTGGCTTCATAGACCACTACCGACCAAAGATTAGGAACCTGCATGTTTTACGTTTTATGAACACTTTTTGCTGCGGTATTTGGTGCTTCACTGCATGAAGTTCAACAAATTCAAACATTCAGAGGCGTTAAATTCTGCACGGCCCCTAGCCTTCTGTATGGAGTTCAACTGCATTTCTTTACGAAGGTCTGCACTCAGGTGGGCTGACAATACTAAATTGTGCCGGCGTGTGTCAGATAGGATCTCACTTCCCTGCAATCCTAAACTTTCAAAGCAGGAAATGGCAACGGATAGATAATTAAATGTCAAGGTGAAGCTAACTCTCCAGTTATTTTTAAAATTCCGACTTTTAATATTTTGCAAGACAGCATTTCTTACAAACCCAAATGGACATGGGTGTTTTGGACTACATTTGTCTAATAGCCATCTTATAATGACAGATAACAAAGCTCAGGGTGATTTCTATTTTTGACCCTAAATGAATCGTAAAATAGTAAGTGGCAAGCCATCTGTGATTATTTATTTTGAAAGTGTTTAGCAACAGACAAATGACTACTTTTACACTACCGTCGCTTACAATATGCTGGCAATTATAGCGCATAACGATACTTGGACAGCAAGCTGACTGAGCGGGTTGCACATATTAAAACACTGTAGATCAACTCTGCTAGGGTTACATTATAAAGTGTGCAATTCTAGACAATACAGTACAATTATAAAGATTTTGAAGTGTCTAAAGACCAATATTTATGATGTTTGTAGAACTAGAAATGCCATTAATGTGACTTGACATGACAGAGAGTAATGTATTGGAGGAAATTTGTCAACATGCTTGCTAAGCACCTTAAGAGAGCCTTAATTTACATTTTTCACTAGTCATTAAACTAATTCATGGTTCTATTTGGCATTTAAAACCAATAAATGCAGACTTACTTTAATTGGCAGTGTTTGGCCCAACAATTTGCTGCTGCTGCCACCCTGCATCTCCAAGGAACTGGCTGTAGTCCTCAGCCCGGAAAAACGGATCAATGGATAAACCGTCTGTTGTGAGGTTAGGAGCACACGTTGATACAGCGCATTGCTGCACCTACCACATGACAACTCATCAACTCAGCATCCCCAGATTAGGACCCAAGTGCCACCATGCAATGGGTGACACCTCAGCACCACACTCATTCAGATGGAGTGGAACCAGTGTGAGGTTTTTTGTGGTGGCTGGAGTGCCAATTCTGCCACTAAACCCCAAGTTTTTCCATGCAGGTTGAAGGGCACAACATGCAGGGCTGGATGCAGATTAACGTCATAACCAGGACGGAGAAATTGCAGGTTAACAGCTTTGCTCAAGGGCCCAACAGAGTAGAGTCACTTCAGGCATCAGGCATTTACGGGGTTTGAACCGGCAACCTTCCGATTACCAGATCACTACCTCCGAGCCTACTCTGCACCTCTGTTGTGAGGTGGTTTATCAATAAATCTTCATCAGTGTGTCTCATTTTGTATTCCTTTAAGAGCTGGAATTCTTAATTTTTTTTTAATCTGTGGACCGTAATAAGAAAATTGGTACCTCATTGGGACTCAAGAAGAGGATTATTGCCATAATGGCAGCAGACTCATACATACAGTTGCAAGAAAACGTAAGTGAACCATTTTGAATGACCTGGGGCTTCATTTACAAAACTTTGTGCGTGAGAATATGCTCACAGCAAAATAAATAAATAAATAAAATCTGATTTATAAAACTTTCCGTATGCACATCTCTATGCAGTTCCCTCTATAAACCATAATCACCTTGTAATTGTGTGTACGTGAACGCGCCTCGAATGCCGCCCTGAAACATCCATATATAGACAATACTACACAACTTTATTGACTGGTAGAGCAGCCTCCCACCTGACGCCCCGAGACCCCATTATCTGCATTCACAAGTATCAGGTTGCGTTCCACAGCTCTGAGCACCAGATCATGTGCGGTACTAAAGTGCCTCTCCTCTGCATTCTGGGGGTCAGGGAAAGTCCAAGTCATTTCAAACGATAGATAGATAGATAGATAGATAGATAGATAGATAGATAGATAGATAGATAGATAGATAGATACTTTATTAATCCCAAGGGGAAATTCACATAATTTTATGCAAATAACAATGGCCATAGCATAAAAAACAGTAAAAGTCCTTGTGTCACACCCATTCATTTCATTTTGACATTAGAACATTAGAAGGTTTTTTTAGAAGGTAATTTCTCCAAAAATAAAATCAGTCAGGTTTTGAAGGTCCCTAAAGTGCTATTCTTCACCACACTACTTGGTAACTTATTTCATGTTCTGGCAGACAACCAGGGAAGCTTCCTGACCAGGACATCCCAAAGATGGAGGGACCGGAGGAGACAACCTATTAGGGACAACACCTCCACCAGAACATGAGAGGATGAACCCCCTGGAATATATTCGGACCACGGGCTTGGAGCTTAGAAGTTCAGCCCTGCTGGGGCCCATACTCACTGCCTGGTCACTTGAGGAGTCCTGGATGACAGCACTTTCAAGTGTGGCTGAAGAAGGTTCAAGGGCGCCTGGAGTACTGCTGGAAACTAGTTTGTGAGCACCTGGAATAATTCCAGGTGTGATATAAAAGAAGCCGCCTCACTCCATTCTGGGAGCCGGAGTAGGGAGGTGGGGGATAGAGCTAGCAAGGAGAACAGTGGAGGTGGCAGAAGAAACTGAAGAAGAAACTGAAGAAGAAGAAGAAGAAAATAAAAATAGTTCAAAGAGAGAAAGAAAGAAAGGACAGAGATTTTGTGTGAGGAATTGTGCACTGTGGGCGTTGTGTACATAAGAAGAAAATAAATTGTGTGTGCTTTGGGACTTGTGAGTCTGTGTGTCTGTCTGTGCCAGGGCTGATCTTCCACAATGTGCGTATGGTTCTCTGTATGATGAAAATAATAATAACGTTTGTACGAAATTTACCTTTAACAAATATCCAACCATACCCATAAATTAACTTTTTCAGGGCGGATGTCAAATTTTGTCGACAAAAGCAGGGGTGGAGGGCAGTAATCAGTAAATGTCGATAAAACTTAACGTTACGTTATAGGTAGACCGTCTTTGCTATGAGGACATTTAATTCTCATTGACTTGAGGTATAGAATGGCATCGACGTCGGGCGAGAGAGTGAAACAAACGCACAAAGCAAAATATTTTGTTTGCATTATTTATTTTTGTGTATCATTACTGAATCAGAATCTGACTTATTGAACTCTGATTTGGATGCAAGCGATCTGGAAACTAAAAACGAAAGACAGGTAACTGTTTTTTATTCCCTAGAAATCGGCCTTTAGCTTATAAGTGATGAGACAAACAGTACGTAATAAGTCTGAGAATTTACACACTGTAGAGGCTCATGGAACATAAAACAGGTGACGTTTGTTATAAATAAGTATTTTACAATGATTTCTGTGTGTAACCATTGCTTTGTGTGCTTTTTAGAAAACGGTTTTGATTCAGCCCTTGGAGAAAAGGAAAAAAAAATTGCCCTAAAAGAGTTAATAACCTAGTGTACTAATTTGTCATTTTAAACACTTTAATTATTCCAGTTTTTTATTTAGATCTGCTTAGAAATGGCCCAACTCCTTTAGTCATTCCTCATAGCTCATACCCTGCAGTCTTGGAATCAGCTTAGTTGCGCTACCCTAGACATTTCACATTAGCACAACTGTTCTTCTACCTCACAAGCTTGTCATTCTTCCTCTATTCTTATGCATGTCATTGCTTGTCAGTCACCTCAGTTTGATTGCTTCACAGGCTGTGGTGGCATCATGGAGAATATTTGTTACATTTTTGTACGATAGAAATGAAAGCTCTCTGTGATGCATCTACAGTGCCGTTTACTGGCTACCTCTCAAATCACACACTACCATAAAAAATAATACAATAAATAGAGGGCAGTATTATTACTCACCACAGAAGTCCTGATTGGATGAAGTTGTCTAATTTTAATACATAAAGATGTGCCAACCCATCACAGACACGGTCACAACCCATGGTTTAGGAAACACAGGATAGCTGGGAAGTGACACCACATATGTTACATATTACCTGGACTTTATACTATGAGATAATGGGTTAATTAATTAATTTTTTCATCTGTTTATTGATATTAATATCTAATTAAACTCCTTTGTGATTTGTTTTTGTTCAAGGAATCTACTTCTCTTATCAAAATTCTATTTCACCGTTACGTTTGGACTTCATATTTTTATTTTGAACTATTTCTATCACTATTTTGCCTTGTGTAGGAGCTGCTCTTCAATGTACCCATCATCTGGGACAGTCACTGGCTAAGTAATTGGCGACTCCTGTACTAATTCACAAAAGAATGAAATGTCACCCTTTCTGTACTTCCAGTTTTTGAGTTTGTGGATAAACTCTTATCTTTGTGTGCATTTTTGTTTGGATTTTTTTAGGAAGTTTTAAAATATGATTTTTTTGCCTCACGTCTCGACTCATGATCTCCCAGTTTATTACTTTTTTGCTACATTTTGACCATGTCTTATTCTCTGATTAGTCTTTCAGAACCTGCCTTTTCTATTTAAAGGCAGAATAAGAGGAAGACCCTTTCCAATGCATTTACAAAGAGTTTGTTCAGTTCTGAAGTGAATGACAAACCAGAGAAATGTGAAGACTATGCACACGACTTGAAATTTGTAGGACCATATAAAGTTGTTACCCCCTATTTGCATATCTAGTGTCCCATGAGGTGCTGTGATGCTAAGCATTTATGGTTACTTGTTCTTTAAAGATTAAACCAAGGATCATAGGTGTAATCTGCAGTGTACTCTCATGGACAACCTTACAAGGTGATTTTAGGACTTTTTTTAGGACTTTCTTGAAAACCCCTAACTCTAACCGTAACTTAGATTTGTTTCTGGAATTGATACAGATGTGCATTACATGATACAAACGACTGATTCCTGTCAGGACAATACAAGTTGAGAGGATAATGAAACAAGGGCGCATGTTTGTCAAATAGTACACGTTCTCCTTGTGTCCCGTGGAGTTTCATCTGGTCACCCCAGTGTGTCTTTCTATTATAAAGACATACAAATGAAGCCAGCTAGGAACTTCAGATCAACTCAAGGTTTGAGTGTGTTGGCATACAATGAACAGGCTAGCTGACCCATCAGGGTTCTTCTAAGGAAAATAACCCAGGAAATTAGAGGTTTTTGTTAAATTATGGTAGATTTTACCGTATGGGGGTGCTGTGACACCATGCTGTTGAGATGCAAGAGTTGTTCTCACTCAATCAAAGCCTATCAATATGAGAAGCGACTGAAGTTTTACTAAAGAGACACAATGGAAAAATGAGCTTTACTTTTTACTTCTCTTTTTCCCAAAGTCTGATTGACTCCACTTATGCCTTCCTTCTTGCTATCATATCGGAGATTGATATTCTGAGCTTTCCTAGCCTGTCATTCAGGCAAGTAATATCATGCATCCATGAATTCAAATGATGTCTTTTCTTCGAAAGGAGATCGCTCGGTATAATTATTTGCATATTTCTGCTGCAGCCTCACTTGAAATGTGATGACTGAGCCTGCTATCTAAAAGCTGCTGTTAAAATGTGTCTAGAAACGGATCTCATGTTATCCTGATTACCATAGACAGCTCCTTCGGTGTGTTTTAATGGTGCCATTTTTACTCCGAGTGCCTGAGTCATATGGCTGATGTTCGGTAGAGTATTGGATATAAAGCTCCGCAGAATGATCAGTCATGCACTGCACCCAAAACACATTGGAAGTACTTCAATGACTCTGAAGCTCAGTGAATGTAGACAATCACTCCCTGGAGGGTTAGGTGAACGTAACCTTTTATAGGCATAGCAATTCAGAGTATGACAAAATAGGGGTCATTTACATTTGCCATATTCATTTTTTGAGAAAGAACCATTCAAAAGTTTAAAAGCTATATTTAATTTTTGATGAGAAGATGAGAGAATTGGAGTTTTTTTCCAAGAAAGAAATAGGTGTAAATCCCTGTGTCCCACTACACAGCATTTCCTCCAATTTTCAGTTGTAGTCTTCATTTACAAAATCTCTGCACGGTTTAGGCAGTCACAGCCATGTAGTGGGTCATCTTCAGTGGCTTCTTCATAGAGCTCTGCAACTTGCTACCACCAAATCAGACCGGTAAGATTGTTGACAACCGATAAGCACTCAGCCAGAAAGAGCAATGCATACAATGCTGCTGCAAGGAAAGAAGAAAAGTGGGTCTTGTGGTGCTGAAACAGAAAAGGTACAACGCGACGACAAGAATAACAGAACTAGGAGAAAGACAAAAGTCAAGACGTAGCATAAATTGTAAGTGTGAAGTCAAAAAACAAAATCCTGTCCTTAAAACCGAAATAGAACCAGAGGATGAAGGCAAAGAACAGAGCCAAGCTGAAGCCAAAATTACTAGAATTCTCTTGCAAATGGAAACGACTGTTTTATTAAAATGCAAATGTAGATGAATCGAAGGTCAAGGTCACAGTCTTTTATATGTAACTAACACCCCCCAACGGCTTTGCCCACACATCAGTGAAACAGGACAGTGAGGAGGGCCCCGTCCAGCTCTCTACTCCCGATGTCACTCATACCCCTACCCTCGGCCTGCAGCCTCTGTCTCGGATTAGCGCTAATATATCGCTCCTGCAAGCGAACTATGATGATTCTTTGTGCGATGAGAGGAGTTGCAAAATCAACCAGAATGTTCAAGCAAATTCTAGAAAAGAAAACCCGTTAAGTAGTTCTCTCATTCACTAACTAAGCAGAGTTAAGGTTACGCCCCGAGGCAGATGCATGAGTGAGGAGGGCCCCTCCCCATTTTTCAGCCCAATGAGTCTCTCTTGGATAAATAAATTGGTACCGCAAGTGAACTATGAATGTTCAAGAAAATTATAGAAAAAAACCCGATCTAAATCCGTTAAGTAGTTCTCTCGTGAAAAGCAGACAGACATACAAACGGGTCTAACAAACTATAAGAAATTTTGCGCTTGGACCACGAAATTTTTAAAATCGTTGCTAGGCGAGCACCTAAGGGCCAAGGGTAACCTACATTCCAAATTTTAAGTCCCAAGTCCTCCTGGTTCGGGAAATTTCGTGATGAGTGAGTCAGTGGTATTTGGTCTTTATATATATATATATATATCTTTATATATATATATATAGATGACCCGTGACATCAAAAGGCAAACATCTCCAGGTGCCACTTTGTAGCAAGAGCATAGTAAGCAACACATAAACCTGCAAAAAAAATGTCAGCGATCATGAGATCCAAGACAGCATCATGGAACGACACAAAAATATTTTAACATTGTTAAAGCAGCCGAATCCACAAAAACTCAAATGAATTCAGCACCCTTGAAAACAGGTACACACCCATGAAAACAGAATAACACAAAATAAGAAAAAAATAGCACAAACAAGTGGCAAATATAACAGTGATTTTGAACCATACAAACTGAGGAAAGGCTTCTCTGCCCTATGTCTGTTGTTACATGACAAAATGGAAAAAGGAGAACGTCAAGCTCAGTTTGCCACTGAATTCACCAAACACTGAAAACATCCTGACGCTGACAGACAGTGCGTTCATTGACTGTCAAAATGAGACAAAGTTGTGATATTAAAGAAATTTAAAACTGTTCTGAAAAGTCACGAGGAAGTCATGTAAGCAGTCACCCTCTGAAATTCATAGCTCAAGGCAATAAGATGTAGTTGTTTAGTGCAATATATTCTTTGACTTGGCGTTGTGTAAAGCGATGCTGGCTTAAGTAATTGTTAGACCCTTGTGTGCCTTTTTTAAATTACTAGTCATGCAACCTGTCGAAAACAGTAAGAGAATAATTTAAAAATACTAGAGGGCTCCACCCCCTGCTCGCTTCGCTCGCCCACCCCCGGGTTTGGTTTACCGGATATACAATTTAAAGAGATTGTTATTTTCATGGGAATTGTTACATATGCATTATTTTCACTTTTACTTTAAAATCGTTGCAAAAACAATACTTGTCCTTTATTTCCAGTTCCGGGCGTGGTTAAATCACGCAGGACATATAATGCTGTTTGCATTGTGAGGGGTGGGGGTCTAAACGCATGCTAAGGAGATGCTGTCGGATCAGCTGCTGTCTTTCTGCTCCTGCTGATGGCGAGCTACCTGTTCTGTTTGTCACGCTGCTCGTCAATCATTTAAAAGCCTGTACAGCAGCTGTCCTTTTGCCACTTCGTGTCTCTGCCACTCGTGTTGTGAAGGGGGGGCTGAACGCATGATAAGGAGAAACGGTCAGATCATCTGCTGGCTTGTTGCTGCTGCTGGCGAGCTGCATGTTTTGTTTGTCGCTTGTCATTGTTTTAAGAGCTGGGAGCACATGAAGTGTGTCTGCCAACCGCATTCCAACAACTGCTAAGTTAGATGTCCGTGAACTTGTTTTAAATATCTCACTGTCTGGTCTTGCGTGATGTTAAAGTGTCTCTCGCGAGACGTCAAATTGTCTTC
This sequence comes from Polypterus senegalus, assembly GCF_016835505.1. Taxonomy (NCBI): domain Eukaryota; kingdom Metazoa; phylum Chordata; class Cladistia; order Polypteriformes; family Polypteridae; genus Polypterus; species Polypterus senegalus. The sequence continues at coordinate 239,410 of NC_053167.1, read as the reverse complement.
CAAGAAGATCATGTCTTTTCTCCAGTCTCCCCAACCCCAATATTTTTTTCATAATAGAGAGATTTGCTATCTCTTACTCTACTCACACTTTCAGCTACTCTCCTCGGTATTTGCGTGTGTGGGAACATCTCTTAACCAGCACTCCGTCTCTTGAGTGTGTTCCCATACAGCCTGCTCCTCAGACTCCATCGTTATTTTCCTGGCGTCTTTCTTGCATTCTGTCTGCTTTTATACTTACCCACTTTGAAAGTGACTCTCCGCATGCCTCCCATGCCGTTTTTGTCCTACTTATACTTGCATTTCCTCTTTCGTCTCGTCACCAAAGCCAAACTGACCAATCACACCAAAGCCAGTCTGCCCAATCACATTGCTCAGAGGGACTAGACACACAGACTTCAGTGTTTTATTCTATAACAGATAGATTTTGCTTCAAAGGTTGTATAGTTCAAATTTGTATTGAGTATAGTGGTTAGAAGTGCTGCCGTATATTAACAACAAAAGGTTAAATGGCGGCTCCAAACAACAAAGATTTCTTAAAGGTCATAAGTGAATAGTATTTTTGGGACAAAACCAAAAGAATTGACACAAAAAGTCCATAGATATTTTAAAAATCAGTGTGGCGCCTTAAAAACAAACCTGTGACGGGCCCACCTAGGGAGTGAACACTTTCATGTATTGCTTGGAACAGAATTTTAGTTGATTTGAAGCTTTTTCCTTGCCAGGTGGTCTGAGTGTTGCTACGGTTCCTTTTGTGGTTGTGACAGTCACTACTCTGGTTTGCTTCTGTTCTTTTCCTGCCTTTTTTCTTGTTATCCTCCTGGCATTTTTAAAACAGCACTAATAATAGTACTAATAATTCAGGAAATGAGACATACAAACCTGAAATCCCGTCTTTAGGGTCAACCAAAGTTCTGCTCACCAGAAAGATGAACAACAAAACCATACATTTAATATTAATAATATAATATAATAATATAATATAATAATTTAATAATAGTATATGGCAGTGCTGATGTGTGTTTATTCTGTTAATGTAATCCTGTTTTGTTGTATATTTATAGTGTTTGTTATACAGTGTTTTTCACAGTTTTTTTCTTTATGTTCTTTGCAATTTAGATTTAAGAAATGCAATTTATAAATAAAATTCCTTCTTCTTATTATTATTATTTTTATTATTATCTCAAAGATAGGATACCAAATGTTGCACACTACTATCTTAAATCATTTTTGGGATGTGATATCACATAGCACTACATGGACCATGTGACAGCAAATAGGATGGCAACAGTAAACAATATGACTGCATTCAAGTGTATGAAAATGGCAGTACCCATAAAAAAATTTAATTAGTAAATTGTGACAGACAATAAAAACAAAATAAAAATCAGTAAAAAATAGACAATTCTAATATATTTAAAGAGAGTCAGTAAAAAAGCAAAAGTGCAACAAAAAAAAAACACACACAAGTAGAACACAACTTCATCCGTAAAAGAGTGCCAGTTGTCTCGATAGATAGAAAAATGATTTATTGTAAGTCAGTGCTGCTTTAAGTGACAGCAGAGTAATTGTTATGTCCAGGCAACAGGATGAGAGAGTTTTGATCAAGCAAGTGAAGAGGGATCATGTCATATCTAGCACATTTACAGCAAAGGAACTTTTTTCTAGTATCATATAAAGATCCACCAGATGTCTATTCGTTATTCGTCTACATTTTGACTCAATGTAGTTGTCTATCCCTGCAATGACAGGCATTACCCCCGCTCCCCCATCAATTCCAAATTCTCAAAGGTCCAAATGTCCGTGCATTAATAACCACAATGAGTTTTATGCAGTTGGAATCCACTAGGGTTGCACAGCAAAAGGTGTTTACTACAACTGAGGATCTTTGTGGGTGAAGTGGTTGTGACAGTAGACACAACTTCATGGTGGCATCAAGGCTTTTCAGATCCTAGAAGAAAAATTGCAGCGCAGAACCCAAGCAAATAATGTGTTTAGATTTCAGCTAAAATCAAATCTGGAGCAACAAATACAGTGGGCTGTATGACTTTAAATGGATTTGGACTAAATCTTTACCTCTAGTGGGGACTGAAACCTAAAAACACCAGCATAAATGTAAATCATCAATGTGTTGTGAAATAAACCAGCGTTTCTCAACCTTTTAAGTATTTGCGATCCGAGTTTTCATAACAGTTTTAATTGCGCCCCCTAATGTTTTTTTGAAAGGAGCCCACTAATACCAATTTGTTCTTTTTTAATTAATGATATATCATAGATGCATATTTTATTATACCTACTTAACTTTTATCGACATTTATCTAACTCTATATTTATTTTTCTAGTATCAGAATGTAGTTTAACTTAATTTATTTTGGTTTCAATAGATGTATTTTTCATATTTTCGATTCTTGTTTTCTTTCTTTTACATCTTTGCACCCCCTTTTTGTTACTTTGCGCCCCCCTTGGGTGGCCCGTCCCACAGATTGAGAACCACTGAAATAAACTATGATAATGGCTGTCTAGGCTCCCTACCACTGCATGAGCCAGACTGTCTCGTCAATTTTTTTCCTGGTTGGAAATTATTGGATTCACAAAAGAAGAAAAACCTTAACATCATTTCTTCTTCTTATTTTTTAGTTTTCTTTTCTGCCTTTTGACTACGGATTACATCTCGTGTTTCTGGTTATGTGCAACCATTTTAGCTTTCTGTTCTTTGACTAGAAATCTGGGCTTTGTTCATTTAATTATTGTGAGTTCTGACTATTCTGTGATGTCTTCTTACTCTTTGCTCTCTCATAACTGATGCTGTCTTGTGCAAGAAGTACAGTAAAATTACCATTTCCATTAGGCAAAACCTAATACTCCCAAAATTATGTACGAGTTAAATTTAATTTAGTGTTTTTTCTCAACAACAATTTCAATTGTGACACTTCTATTTGTTGTAGTTTCCATGGCATGAAGTAACCTCCCTTTTTGTGCTTTAATGGTTAAAACCCAAAGTTCTACCAATGCATCTTCACCATTTTACTGCCAAGGGTTGACTAACCCACTTTTGAGTCAATCGTATCCAATCCAATGTCACTCAACACTGTCAGGATTGAATTTCTGTATGTATTTTAATCCGTAACCTTTGTTTTTACAGATTTTGGCAACTCATCGATGACCTTTTTACCTACAGCAATTTGAGTTTGGTTGCTAAGACACCATGTATCCGTAAGGGGTGAGTCTGATATGTATACATTTATCTTGAAGGGGCCGTCGTCATATGGTTTTGGCAGCCATCTTCCTTGAAGGGGAGCCACACACTCTGTATTCTGTGGACTTTTTTCGAAATAAAGAAAAGTCTTGTCAGTAAGGAATTTCTAGTAATTTGAAGAATTAAATTTTTGGTTTTTGGTTATGGATTTGGAGTAATATTCAAACGTTTGTTTTTGGACCTTCTTTGCCATGAATCTTACTACGTGTATCCAACTTCATTTAGAATTGATCGAAATACAATGGAATGAAGTGCCATGAGCATCCAGGATTGTGAACAGTAACCTGTTTATTCCTTTATCCAAAAGTATGGGACAGTATTAATGCGCAACACTTACACCAACTGCTCTCTGTTCCATCTTGAGCATCTATGCTTTTATTTTTCTATACTATACATTATATTATTATAAAAATTATATAATTTGTTATACTGTTACACAATTATAATATGCATTATTGAATTATTCTGCGGTGGGTTGACACCCTGCCCGGGATTGGTTCCTGCCTTGTGCCCTGTGTTGGCTGGGATTGGCTCCAGCAGACCCCCGTGACCCTGTGTTCGGATTCAGCGGGTTGGAAAATGGATGGATGGATGGATTATTGAATTATTATACAATAAATCATAATCCATTTCTTATTCCTTATTTTTATTCTCTTTGTTTCTCTGTCACTTCCATTTTATATATAAACGATAACATAGTAGAGCCAAACAAACAAACAAAACAAAAAAGCAAGACATGAGTTTTAAGAATATGAATAAAAAAGGAAATACAGTAATCCCTCCTCCAGGTGAAAATCCGCGAAGTAGAAACCATATGTTTGTATGGTTATTTTTATATATTTTAAGCCCTTATAAACTCTCCCACACTGTTAGCATTATTAGAGCCCTCTAGAAATGAAATAACACCCTTTAGTCAAATGTTTAAACTGTGCTCCATGACAAGACAGAGATGACAGTTCTTTCTCACAATTAAAAGAATGCAAACATATCTTCTCTTCAAACGAGTGCTGTCAGGAGCAGAGAATGTCAGAGAGATAGAGAGAGTGTGACAGAAAAAGAAACAATCAAAAAATCAATACGTGCTGTTGGGCTTTTAAGTATGAGCACCGCGATAAAGCAGCCGCAAACAAGGGAGCAATGTGAAGGTAATCTATCAGCATTTTTTAGAGTAGCCTCTGTATCTTCTAAACAAACAGCCCCTCTGCTCACACCCCCTCCGTCAGGAGCAGAGAACGTCAGAGAGAGAGAGCACACGAGATTAAAGCAAACAATCAAAAAATCAATACGTGCTTTTGGGCCACCGCGATAAAGCGGCATTTCTTAGAGGAGCGTCCATATCGTCTAGGCAAACAGCCTCTGTGCAAACAGCCCCTCTGCTCACACCCCCTCCGTCAGGCGCAGAGAATGTCAGAGAAAGACCGAGAAAAGCAAACAATCTGCTTGGGAAGTACATCGTATATCATTGAGGAGTTTTAGTTAATATGTAATACATGCACCGATTGGGTAGCTTCTAAGCCATCCGCCAATAGCGTCCCTTGTATGAAATCAACTGGGCAAACAAACTGAGGAAGCCTGTAATTTAAATGAAAAGACCCATTGTCCGCAGAAATTCACGAACCAGCGAAAAATCCGTGATATATATTTAGATATGCTTACATTTAAAATCCGCGATGGAGTGAAGCCGCGAAAGTCGAAGCGCGATATAGCGAGGGATCACTGTACTGTGAATTACTTTCATCCATAAAATACAACTTAATATACAAGATAAGGTATATACAAAATAATTCTATTCTTTCTAACATAAAAGTTCAATAAGCACTACATTTAAATTCCATATAGAACTGTAGGGCTTCCCAAGTACCGGGTGGCGCACGAAAAAACCGAACCATCTCCGATTCCAACGTTGACATACATTTCTTAGCCCGTACACAAAACGAAAGATATGCAATACAAAAATCCAATTGCATTGTTTGAGAACCACATGCAACAAAATATACACATTTTTCGTTGTCGTCGTCCTTCAGTTCTTGGACACAAGTCATTCTGTACGGTTTCATTTGTAGTGAGTGCAACACACGTTGACAAGACCTGCGCGAAACATTCGCTTATTGTGCCAATTTACGTGCCGATTTCCTAGTGGTTTCTGGTCATCCGTTCCTGAATATCTGCTACGACGCAGGTGTATGAATGGACGAGTCCAAATCCTTTTTGCAGTTTTTAACTGACCCAGTGTTACGCCACTTCTTCACCAACTCGTGAAAACTGCTCTTTGCTGGTAGGTTTACACCTGTGCAAAAATGTCTTGCATTTCCTTAAAAGAACCGGGAGACACATACGCCTCCACTATTCCAGTCCTCTGTTGCAGAGAATACATCTTCTGGATCTCTTTCACGCACATCTGTACCCACTGGCTCACAGCTTCCTTACTTATGCACAGTTGGGGCTGCTGACCCCATCGTGACAATGAGGCTCCACGATCGCGACGGCACCCGTCTGTATAATAGTTTGAGCCAGCCGATTGGCGACAGTTCGGTTTTTCGTGCACCACCCTGTATAACAAAACTTTCAAAAACACTTTAATATCAATTAAAATAATCTTAAATTTTTAACTCCAAAGGGAAATTGTAACTAATTGTACCTTCATACAAAAGTAGAAATGCGACAGCATTAATGCACAACACATACACCATATACCCTCCGCTCCAATGAAGGGAGTAACAATGGCGACAGGAATTAAAGTTATATCTCTCTCTTAAAACTTTGACTCATGCTAAAATAACAATGTACTGGACAAATATTACAGAGATACAATGAGCTTCCTCTTTTTACAACAACAAAAAAAAAAAAACTATATACAGATTGCAGAGTTTGTACAAGAACATTAACAAACATTACGTAGAGCCCAAAACACGTCTTACCACCTCAAGTATCCACTGTGCTCTGAGGGAAACCACAAAAGAGCTCAGGAGGTATGCAAGATGTGTCACATTAATAACGGCCCCACCAGAAAACCAGAAACACATTAGAAGAAACTTTGTACACCGCACTTCCGGTTCCGTAATTACTGTTTAAAGTTCACAAAATTTTGCGGAAGTTCACACTCCACAACAAAATAAAATATAATGGGACTAATTAAACTATTTAACATTGCCTTATGACACGGCTACATATGCACAATGACTTTTTTTTCCAATAACCCTTAAAATTCTCCACCAGCCGGGTTGCCTTGTCCTGAAAAAATTTCCAACCCATTGACAGCTGAAAACGCGAACAATAAATGATGTATATTCCCTTTAGACCATAAAACACAATATAAAATCAATTGAGGGTTTGAAGGCGATGATTTTTGTGATTGAAATTGATTTCATGCATGTTGTTAGACTGTTGGGAAAGTCTGGAAAAAAAATTAAAAATAGCGAACACTACTATCAAATTGAAAATTTTACGCACACAACAATTTTAAAAATAACAGAAAACCTGCATATCTGGCACCCTGTCTACCATGGGTCTCTTTTATGAAAAGATCAAAACATATCCAGCAAATGGGAACTCTCTTTATCAAATATATAAAACCACTTATAGTGACGTTACAAGAAAATTCAATTGATGATTTAACATTTCAGCACAGTGCAGATGAAACTGCTGGGACAGTCAATGCAGGACTTGAAGAGAGAAAGATGAAATATGCATCTAGAAAACTGGAATTATTATTTACTGCATCTAACATTTTATATGTTGTCAAACTGTTCAAATAATTTTGTACATGTACCTATTATTTTATTTCAAAGAGTTTGTGTTTGATATTCAGAATAAAATAGAAGCCTCAATTAACAGAAGAAAATGAAAGATGGACTCTTATAATATTGCTTTTATTTTTTTGTCAAAAATCATAGACTTGTAGCATTGAATAATGTGAAATCTGGTCTGATTTGTTACGTACTCAAAGGTTCAATTACCTATGGACATTACCAAAATAGGAGAAAATATGTGTCAAACGATAATCTTGTATCTGTTATATTACTTGAAAAAACATTAGTTAGTAGTCAAAATGACAAATTCTGTTCATTTGAAAATGGTAATAGCTGGTTTATTTTGTCATAAAAGATTCAATTAAAGTAACACACCAACTAAACATATTTTTTAAATGTTACTTACCCCATGTAGCTTGTAGTGACAGCTGGGAGAACATTGTTAATATTTTGTTTTCACGAAGAACAGATGTAACAAAGTTTCTGATAGAACAAATATCTACGGAGACCAACGCCTGACCCTAGTAAACACTATAAAAAATAAAAAGTGCCGTTATTCATATCACATAATCCACATGTTGCATCATCCAATTGTATGCTCACAACAGGCAAAACGTATGCCTTTTTGATAAAATATTGTTAAACTAGCTGTGCTAGCTGTCTAAAATGTGCTCAAATCTAAGTAATCAACATAGGCCTCGTGTTTCTGATTTTATACATTGGTAGATAGATAGATAGATAGATAGATAGATAGATAGATAGATAGATAGATAGATAGATAGATAGATAGATAGATAGATAGATAGATAGATAGATAGATAGATACTTTATTAATCCCAAGGGGAAATTCACACACAACATTGGTTGTTCATTTAGTCCAACCCTCATGACTGCCTTTTCCTCTTTGGCTAGAACCATCCATTTTCACCCCTTCCTCTCAGTGTTACTCATCAAACAGGCCACAATTATAATCAAAGTGTTTTGCTGGGAAAATGCAGCAATGGTCGCTACCACATTGGCCTGGTTTGGCCACTCTAGCTTACTCATGTCGGAGCTTTGGATTCCCAACATTTGCATCAATTTATTATTTTTTTTTTTCATTTATCAATTGCCCACCATGCACATTTATCAGTCATTAGCATTACAGCTATAAAACTCATTCATGTCGCCCAAGCAGATGCTACGCTGCTGTTGTGGTGGATAATGTCGGCTAACAGGATAGGTTGATAAGACAAGTTTTTTATTTTTAGATACTGGTATTTTTTTTTTAGCATTTTTAATTTTTTTCCCTTACTTCTACATGTTTTACATTTTTCTTCCTAACCCATACAACTAGACAGACACTCAGATACACATACAAACACCCAGACACGTCTTCTTTTATTGAGATGGATAAGCTGGTTTCTGTCTATCCAGCAGTTACTCACTGGCCCTCATGATAGACTTTTCTTCTTTGGCTTTTCATCCCGTCCTCTTGGTGTTACTCATCGAACTGGCCACTGTTGGACATATTTAGTGTTAATGTTTCTATCGAAATGTATTTTCTAATGCATCTACTATGGAATAAAACACTAAGGTCTGTGTGGCCAGTTCCTCAGAGCCATCTGATTGGTCAGTTTGGCTTTGTTAATGTGACAAAAGAAGAAGTACGAGTGTGAGATGCAACAGGAGGAGTAAAGGCGTAGGGCACACACTGAGAATTGCATTTAAACAAGGGAATTATAAAACTAGACAGAAGATGAGAAAGGTTGTCTCAAAAATTATGAGAAACTTTACAGGCTTTACAGGAACATACCTGAGAGACAGAGCACCAGTAAAGAGACGTTCACACATCCCAATACAGAAGAAATTGCACTGAAAGTACTGGTGGACAATAGATAGCAAATAATATTTAATTATTCTGTTTCCTGTCTTTGACAGATACTGTGGCTAGTAGAGTAGATAGATAGATAGATAGATAGATAGATAGATAGATAGATAGATAGATAGATAGATAGATAGATAGATAGATAACAACAACAACATATTTATATAGCACATTTTCATACAAACAGTAGCTCAAAGTGCTTTACATATTAAAGAATAGAAAAATGAAAGACACAATTATAAAACAAAATAAATCAACATTAACATCGAATAAGAGTAAGGTTCAATGGCCAGGGGGGACAGAAAAAACAAAAAAACTCCAGACGGCTGGAGAAAAAATAAAATAAAAATATAGATAAAGATAGATAGATAGATAGATACTTTAGTAGAATACATTGCAATTTTCATTCCAACAGATGGAGCATCTCAAGTATTAGCACAGCATTTACAAATCGAATACCAATTGGCATATAACAGATACACAAACACAGACACTTGTCCTTTTGTTAAAGCGGAAATCAGAGTATTGTATGCAGAGGAAACGCATTCAGATGGGATTGAACTTTTGAACTGAAGACAGGAGTCTTGACCAATGAACGGCTTTTATATTCAAAAGCTCAATCTCGTATAAACACACTTCTTTGTATACACTGCTCTGACTTTTATGGAAGTGAAAAGAGAAAATTGGCTAAAAATTTGGCATCAGGTGATTTTTTTACTTCCACCATTCAAATTATTTCATGGAGTTTTCTTTTGACGTCAAAACCAATTACTATCAGAGAGCTGAATTTGGATGAAAGTTTAAGCTTTAACAATTTCCCTTAAATTCTAAACTAAATTTGAATCATTCTCTATCATTCTCTAAAGATGCCGTTGAAATCAATAAACTCCATTTTCTTCAACAATTTCTACAAGTTTTTCTAAAACATTGCATTTAATTTGCCCGTGTTGCTTTATTAATTTACACCTAATGCAATCTAGTTAATGTACATTCATAAAAGGTATTTTTTGTTCAATCATTTTTGATATTCTTACAAATTACATTTCAGTCTTTCAGAAACAGGTAGAGAGGTAATCCAAGAAGGCGCCAGCCTGCTCTACGTTCATATTTTTTAAGAAGCTTTAAATACCAATTAACTGTCTTTTAGAAGCAGCATATTTTCTGAATAGTTTTCAAGGTGAATTCTGCATAGACTGGCCCTGTTTCTATCATCACATAAAAAGAAAGGTTTTCTCAAGGCCAGGCCGTTAAGCGTATCGATACTTGTCAATTTCAATTCATCTTTGGTTTCTAAGGTGATTTTATTTCAAAATAAGTTCACTTCACGTTACAGCAGGCTCCTCACTGTATTCACTGCTTCTGGAGCGGCAAGCGGCAGCTCAGTTTATCTGTAAAGTTTGTACTCACAGTGTTGGCACATATGTTTTCAAAAACTCAATTTTAATTTTCACATTTCGTAAGTATAATTATACTCTTATGGGTACTCCAGTGCCCAGGGAGGTTATGTGGATTGGTGAGAAAACATCCTTTTGGTGAGTTGGTGACCTGTACGTTTGTAGTGTGGGTCCAATGGCCTGGCGCTTGGGCTTTGGAAGCTTAGCCACAGCGATAGCAATTGACGTCCCACTTCTGACCCAGTGTGTGATGCTGAGCAAATCTCTGAATTTCAGATCTGCGTAAAAACAAATGCAAACAATTCTCATGTAATCTCATCCTATAAGCCACCAGTGAGCACCTAAAGAATTCACCCGTAAAGAAAGGGCACAGAAAAGAATGGTTTTAAGGGAGCATTGAAAGGAGCGCTTTTGTCAAAGGAATAGACCAAAAATACTGAGAATGAGATAGTTGGTTCAACAGCACCACCAGTTGAGAGGCGCACTGTGGAAAACTGATGCCAACAAAGTAGTGAGCGCCTGGACGGGCATTAAAGGTAGGTGCACATTGTTGTGGAGAAATTTCAGAAAAAACAAGCAGAGTCTTCAGAAAGGCAGTCAGAATTTAAGACTTTATTGCACAGCATAGAAAACAATGGCGGAGCACATAAATCCTGTCTGAATTCATGAAGTGAGCCCCAAGTGTCCAGAGCGCCCCAGATATATTACAGTTCATATCTCTAAATGCCCCCCTTCCAGACTAGGTTCCCAGCGTCTACTGTATGGAGGTTCCCGTGATGTTTTCCCCACTCAGCACCTTTACCCATAACAATCACCCGGTGCCCCAGAGACATCCCCATAACAGTATTCATCTCATAACAATATTTTTGCTGGCAGGGCATAATTGCCATCTGGCGATAAGCATCACCTGATCCCCTTCCTCTATTTTTAAGGCCTAAACCTGGGCTGTTAAGGTCATTGGCCTTTCAGTTGGTAATCAACTCCCAACTTAACAATTAAGTTGAGGAACAATTAAATTGAGATGAGGGGGCCCATGGATAAATTGCCTAATTAATAATTCAATAAATGATTACTTGTTGCACTAGCATCCTGTAAGGCTAAGGGTAACATAATAAGTGGCTGTGCCAGTGAGCGGTAGCACACAGCTGCACTGATAAGAGCTAAGCTACAAAACAACCTTGACATGACACAGCGCTTCACGCTTGAGAGAAAAGAAAAAAGACAAGCCTTTAAAAATTGCTTCTTTAAGTTCACTCATATGTGCTACTATATCTTATTAGTATTATCTATTATCACTTAGCTATATAAAGAAATATTGCAAATGCTACTGGGAAATATATATGTGCGTACTAATGTTAAAACCCATGCAAGCAGGCAGCAGCACTGTTAAGCCATGGCACACAGCTGCCCGATGTTCTGACAGAGGCCAGACTACTGCTTATGTCATGGCAAATGTTCTGAAACAAGTTCCCTAGCTTTCTATTGTCAACTCTTAAGTCCCTAAAGTGTTCAAAACTAACTAGTATCATAATACATTGTGTTTAATGTTATTGCCTAAGCTAATCAACTCTAATGCTTCTCTTCTAAATGCCATTTAATTGCTTATATATTTTATATACTAGTTAAGAGCTTCGTGGTGAAGCCTTTTCTGAGTTATGATTGTTGCTTGTCCACCGTGCCCCTCAGGTCGGCCTTCAGACTAACCTAGTCCTCATGTCATCTAAGGGAAGTTGCATGCACCCCACTACGTCCAAGGCATAATAGCCGCCAAGGTATGGCTAGGGGGAAGTAATTATTACAAGATTCCCATAGATTTTGGAACGCAGCCAGGGAGGCATTCATTGGTACCCAGCCAGGTGCTCAGCAATCAGTGGTCAAGAAGACCCATAATCAGGATACATTGTTATGGTATTATTCCTGTCCCAATCCTCTATATGATATGGTTAAGATCATAAAGGATGGTCAAATGGAATGAGCCTACTGCATATTTATCTTATTAAGACGGATGGATGCCAATTTCGATGTGAAACTTCTAAATGCTATTTAATTGCTTATATATTTTATATGCTAGTTAAGAGCTTCGTGGTGAAGCATATGCCGGGTTCAGTTGCCCGTCAACCGTGCCCATTAGGTCGGCCTTCGATCTAACCTCGCACCTCTGTCATCTAAGGGAAGTTGCATGGACCTCGTTGCGTCCCAAGCAGCATAGCCGCCCAGGTATGGCTTGAGGGAAGTAATCATAACAAGATTCCCGTAGATGTTAGGAACGCAGCCAGGGAGGCATTCAGAAGTACTCAGCCAGGGAGGCTTTCAGGAGCGAAACCCAGTCAGGAACTTGCTCAACAGTCAGCGGCCAAAAAGACCCATATCCAGGATACCCCAGAATGGCACTGTTCATGACCCAATCCTCTAGAGTGAGGAGGCAATTAAAGCTAAAAGAGTGGAGATATGCTAAGGAGAGAAGAATATAGAGATGAAAGAGTAAGTTGGTATTCTGCTCTTATCGATGTGTTGTCAATGTAACGAGAAATGGTATACTGTTCTTTTGTCGGGGAGAATTATTATTTAGATGTGAAACTTCTAAATGCTATTTAATTGCTTATATATTTTATATGCTAACTTAAGAGCTTACCCTTTACTCACACAGGAAAAGGCCTTACATGCAGTTTGTTTAGTCCAAGAAAAAAAGCTCAGATCCTGCCATTTTCAAAACAAAGCTTGCCTGTTTGCTTCCTCAGAGAGCATGATGACCTCGACTCGCAGCCTGACTCGCAGAAACTCAAAGACAAAGCAAGTACGAAGGACAGGAATGCAAGAGGCCTCTCTAACAAAACTAATGGTGTCTTTTTAAAGTTGTTTCAGGCCTAAACTTTTTATAGCAAAGAGCACAAAACTAATACCATTTTTGCCCGTGCACCACGCGCCCTCGTGTAAGACACGCAACCTAATTTTTATAAAGAAAATCTGGAAAATCGTTTTGCCCCATGTACGACATGCGTTGTGATTGTATAGTAAGCGTTTAGAGAGAGAGAGAGAGCAAGAAGAAGAAGTAAACATTACAGAATTACATTTCCTTGTGTATGACGCGCACCTGATTTTCTAATGCTGATTTTTGGGAAAAAATGTGCGAGTGGTACACGCGTATATACAGCAATAAAACTCATTGAACCCTAATCAAACTTCTCATCACATCAGCTAGCAGAAGTGTTTACCATCATATTCAACCTCCAATTACAGCAGGTTGCTGTTCCAGCATGCCTTAAGCCTTCCAGCATCATTAAAATCAGTAGAAAAGTGTTTAAATGATGGTCACCGAGTTGCTCTCATACCAATAATTTTCAAGAGCTTTGAGAGACTGGTGTTGTCACACATCAATTCCATCAACCCCCTCTCCAGATCTGGACCACCATCACTTTGTCTAACAGGCAAACCAATCTACAGAAGATGTGGTCTCAACTGCACTCCATATGCTTTTTACTGATCTTGAACAATTTAAACATGCACGTGAGGGTACTATTTGTGGACTTTAGCTCTACATTTAATACAATAATCCTCCACAGACCTGTGAATGAATTTGTCAAACCGGGATCTGGACACTTTTCTCTGTTCCTGAATCGTGGACATCCTATTGAAGATGAAGGTTGCTACCTCCAAATCCCACCTCTAGCAGCCACTGAAGTGACAAAGCAACAGGTGGACAAATCAGCGATGCCAGCAAAAAAACAACATTGGTACCTAAAATGTTAAATCTTCATTGCTCTCCATATGTTAAATCTAAAGTTTGTCTGTCTGTCCATTTTTCACGAGAGAACTACTTGAATTTAGATTGGGTTTTTTTCAATAATTTGTTTGAACATTCCAGTTTACTTTGCGATTTCTCTCATCGCGCTAAGTATTATAGTTCACTTACAGTACCGATTTATTTGCGCTAATCCAAGACAGAGGCACAGTGGGTCAAGTGGAGGGGGGCGTGGCATAGATCGTGTTTTTTTCTAGAATTTGCTTGAACATTTTGCGACTTCGCTCATCACACTAAGAATCATAGTTCACTTGCGGGAGCAATATATTTGAGCTAATCTAAGACAGAGGCTGTGGGCCGAGGGGAGGGGGAAGCATGCCGTCAGGAGTAGGGAGCCAGGCAGGGCCCTCCTCACTGCCCTGTTTCACTTCTATGCGGGCAGTGCCATGTGGGACAGCTAGTCATCTACAGTGCATCCGGAAAGTATTCACAGCGCATCGCTTTTTCCACATTTTGTTATGTTACAGCCTTATTCCAAAATTGATTAAATTCATTTTTTTCCTCAGAATTCTACACACAACACCCCATAATGACAACATGAAAAACGTTTACTTGAGATTTTGCAAATTTATTAAAAATAAAAAAACTGAGAAATCACATGTACATAAGTATTCACAGCCTTTGCCATGAAGCTCAGAATTGAGCTCAGGTGTATCCTGTTTCCCCTGATCATCCTTGAGATGTTTCTGCAGCTTAATAGGAGTCCACCTGTGGTAAATTCAGTTGATTGGACATGATTTGGAAAGGCACACACCTGTCTATATAAGGTCCCACAGTTGACAGTTTATGTCAGAGCACAAACCAAGCATGAAGACAAAGGAATTGTCTGTCGACCTCCGAGACAGGATTGTCTCGAGGCACAAATCTGGGGAAGGTTACAGAAAAATTTCTGCTGCTTTGAAGGTCCCAATAAGCACAGTGGCCTCCATCATCTGTAAGTGGAAGAAGTTCAAAACCACCAGGACTCTTCCTAGTGCTGGCCGGCCATCTAAACTGAGCGATCGGAGGAGAAGGGCCTTAGTCAGACAGGTGACCAAGAACCTGATTATCACTCTGTCAGAGCTCCAGAGGTCCTCTGTGGAGAGAGGAGAACCTTCCAAAAGGACAACCATCTCTGCAGCAATCCACCAATCAGGCCTGTATGGTAGAGCGGCCAGACAGAAGCCACTCCTTAGTAAAAGGCACATGGCAGCCCACCTGGAGTTTGCCAAAAGGCACCTGAAGGACTCTCAGACCATGAGAAACAAAATTCTCTGGTCTGATGAGACAAATATTGAACTCTTTGGTGTGAATGCCAGGCGTCATGTTTGGAGGAAACCAGGCACCGCTCATCACCAGGCCAATACCATCCCTACTGTGAAGCATGGTGGTGGCAGCATCATGCTGTGGGGATGTTTTTCAGCGGCAGGGACTGGGAGACTAGTCAGGATAAAGGGAAAGATGACTGCAGCAATGTACAGAGACATCCTGGATGAAAACCTGCTCCAGAGCGCTCTTGACCTCCGACTGGGGCGACGGTTCACCTTTCAGCAGGACAACGACCCTAAGCACACAGCCAAGATATCAAAGGAGTGGCTTCAGGACAACTCTGTGAATGTCCTTGAGTGGCCCAGCCAGAGCCCAGACTTGAATCTGATTGAACATCTCTGGAGAGATCTTAAAATGGCTGTGCACCGACACTTCCCATCCAACCTGATGGAGCTTGAGAGGTGCTGCAAAGAGGAATGGGCGAAACTGGCCAAGGATAGGTGTGCCAAGCTTGTGGCATCATATTCAAAAAGACATATGGCTGTTAACTGCTGCTAAAGGTGCATTGACAAAGTATTGAGCAAAGGCTGTGAATACTTATGTACATGTGATTCTCAGTTTTTTTATTTTTAATAAATACGCAAAAACCTCAAGTAAACTTTTTTCACATTGTCATTATGGGGTGTCGTGTGTAGAATTCTGAGGAAAAAAATGAATTTAATCCATTTTGGAATAAGGCTGTAACATAACAAAATGTGGAAAAAATGATGCGCTGTGAATACTTTCTGGATGCACTGTATATAATAAAACACTAAGGCCTGTATGTACAGTCTCGCTGAGGAATCTGATTGATCAGTTTGGCTTTGGTGATGTGACAATCGAGGAAATGCGAATGTGAGACGCACGAGGAGAAGTGAAGGCAGATAAGTCATGCAGAGAGATGGGAAATTTAAAACTGAACAGGAGACGAGAAAGGCACCTCGAGAGAATGACAGATACTGAGAAACATGCTTTATGGGATCATGCTCGAGAAAGGGAATGCTGGTTTAAGAGACGTTTACACACGCTAATACAGAAGAAAGGAGCTGAAGGTAAAACATAGGGGAAGAGACGGCAAATATTTTTAAATTATTCTATTACCTGTCTGGCTAGTGATCAATAAACAGCCATTTCAGAACAAAAACATTTTTAAAACATCAAAGTTAAAATGATGTGGTTGAAAGCCAATAATGAGAAAAACCAAAAGACAAACTAAAACGCTAAACTATTTGAACATATCCACAACCTTGGATAAAGACGGGACATCGGTTGCAACCTTTTATGCCGTTGCTCCAATGACATCAGGTGTTGTACGATGATGAAGAAGTGTATTTTTGCTTTGCACACTCCTCCACCATAACCTGTCATCTGTGGGGAAGGAGTGAAAGCTTTAGATTCGTCAAAAATTTCCATCTCCAGTTTTCAACGGATCTCGATGTTTTAGGGTCGCCTAATACTGAAGATGACGATCTGCTGATTAGTTTTTGAGCCAAATCGTGCAAGAGAAAGTGGCACTCTAGAAGAACCCTGAAATTAATTTTTGATAATATCTCGAGAATTATGACAAATACAATTATTCTGCAATTAATTATGAATTTTTCTCGTCAATTGCTATCATAATGAGCTATTTTATGAACAGAATGATCACCATCAGAGCGGTAAATAATTACTGAAATGTTACATTATAGTTTGGGTAACTTTGATTCCTATGGCGTAAAGCCTAATGACAATCACATCCGAATTTTTATTTATTTTTTTTTTCAATAATGCCAAAGAAATGTGACAAAACAAGAAACTAACACCCAAATTAAGAATTTCATGATCAAAAGCCACACAAAGAGAAAATGCCAAGAAAAAATGCAAAAGAAAGGTCAAGAAATTGTAGCCATAAAAGTTCCTGCCTTGTGTCAGACGCTAGTGGCTCTCCACGTCTTTGACGTGACAAAAATGACATCAGGAAACTGCTGGGTGAATGTATAGGTGCTGGGTGTCCTGGTGGTGCAGTGGCTATCAATGAAGAGTCACAGCACCAAACATCTGAATTCAGTTTTTAGCTCAGATCCCACAATCATTGAGGGTTTGCTGTGGTTTCCTGTGTGACTTTATATTATCCCAGTGCGTCTTTATATGTGAATCCCAACATGGGTTGGTTCCCTGACACTGAAATGCAGAATGAAAGTTCAAAAATGTGTCTATCTAAAAAGGAAGAGAGGAGATCATGAGTACTAATTGTGTAAAATGATCCTTTTAAAGTATCTGCTCTGTCATAATAATCTTTAAAATGAAATTACAAAATGATATCAAAGCATCAGCCGACTTCTTTTTTCATGAATTTTAACAATTGCTGAAAACTTTATATGGAGCAGGCTTTATGTGGAGTCATAATGACTAATTTAAAATACATTTTCCAAAAAAAAAAAAAATCATTAACAAAGTTATGACTTAATTTAAGTGACTACTGAATCATAAGATTTCTAGATTAGTGGTCTTTCAGAGCACTGGTGCTTTTGAAAAGCCGCTTAGGCCCACAGTGCATTAGGTTTATCTGTCATGATTGAGTGAGCTGTCTGCCAGGGGGGTGCTCAAGTTTAGCAGGACGCCATTACTGCATAAGGCTTTTTAACAACTGATGTTGAGAGGCCAGAATGGTCACATGAGGACACCTCAGGAATGGCATCAACAAAACAGGAGCTAAAGGGGTGGGGAGCATTGGGTTGCAAAACCTCAAACCAGACAAAACCTTTAATGCTTTATGGTCTCAGCTGGATCAAGGTAGACATTGGTCAACTGCCAGCTACTGATAGGCCCATCTGGGCTGCTCATCTATAGGGAACTGTCCACAAGTTTAGATAGATTTGTAAAATGTTAACGTTTACCCCCCCGGGTGGAATTGAAGAGTCGCACAGTGTGGTGGAGGAACGATCTCCTCAGTCTGTCAGTGGAGCAGGACGGTGACAGCAGTCTGTCGCTGAAGCTGCTCCTCTGTCTGGAGATGATCCTGTTCAGTGGATTCTCCATGATTGACAGCAGCCTGCTCAGTGCCCGTCACTCTGCCACAGATATCAAACTGTCCAGCTCCATGCCTATAATAGAGCCTGCCTTCCTCACCAGTTTGTCCAGGCGTGAGGCGTCCCTCTTCTTTATGCTGCATCCCCAACACACCACCGCGTAGAAGAGGGTGTTCACCACAACCGTCTGGTAGAACATCTGCAGCATCTTATTGCAAATGTTGAAAGACGCCAGCCTTCTAAGGAAGTATAGTCGGCTCTGTCCTCTCTTGCACAGACCATCAGTATTGGCAGTCCAGTCCAATGTATGACCCAGCTGCACTCCCAGGTATTTGTAGGTCTGCACCCTCTGCAGACAGTCACCTCTGATGATCATGGGGTCCATGAGGGTCCTGGGCCTCCTAAAATCCACCACCAACTCCTTGGTTTTGCTGGTGTTCAGGTGTAGCTGGTTTGAGTCGCACCATTTAACAAAGTCCTTGATTAGGTTCCTATACTCCTCCTGCCCACTCCTGATACAGCCCACGATAGCAGTGTCGTCAGCGAACTTTTCCACGTGATAGGACTCCGAGTTGTATTGGAAGTCCGATGTATATAAGCTGAAGAGGACTGGAGAAAGTACAGTCCCCTGCGGCGCTCATGGTGTTCATGGCATTCCAGCACGTGGTACCAAATGAGCAGGGGCCTCATGTATAAATGTTGCGTATGAACGTTTCCACGTTCAAATCGCGATGTATAAAACCTAAACTTGGTGTAAAGCTACACACATTTCCACGGTACCTTGTACCGTGCACTTTGAGCTACTTTTTGTATAAAAATGTGCTATATAAATAAATGTTGTTGTTGTTGTTGTTGATACCTTGTCGTACGCAAGTTCTCCGCTCGGTTTTGCAGACTGGCGGCACCCAGCGTCAAAGCAGTGCTACTGTTCCTGTGTAGTTTCCCTTTCTTTTTTAGATCCACATTACTGACGCGGCTTTATAAATACACTGAAATTAACTGCATATTGTTTATTAGTTTAATGCATCTGATGATGATTAACCTGTAACAATATAATGGTCCACGGAATGGCCAAACTATTCCAAATACCATAACTGCTTTAGGGTTGTTACTCTCACTGCACCTTATTTTACTTCTTTCAGCTGCTCCCATTAGGGGTTGCCACAGCGGATCATCTTTTTCCATATTACTCTCACTGCACCACTCGGAGCAGCTGATCGGAAAGAGAATTATCGGTATACAGCATCAAGCACATGCTGCCTCAGCCATGCTTCCTATTTGAGCTGCTTCTCACATGGCAAACGCTTCAAAACCTTTCCTGTACGGACCTCGCGGTTTAGAAAGAGTTTTATCCCAAGAGCTCTAAACGCACTCAATCAGTCCATCAAGTGCTCCTTGTAGAACTGTCTTCACTTATAAGTACAATCACCTCACTGTAAACTTGCACTACAGTTATAATATTGCACAACCTAAAATTGTTAAGATGAAATGCAGCAAAATATGTTTATTATATTATACAGATTAAACTTTAACTTCATTTAAATAATCTCTATTGTTAATAATTAAAGGACACAGTGTCTCTATGCTAGCAAGGATCTGGCGCTCCATTCACGGATTGTTCCTGCCTCTCACTGTACGCTTCACTGGGACTGGCATGAAGGATAGAATGATTAAACATGCACTACGAAGATATTTCAATGTTCCTTAAAAGTTTTGAAGAATCGGAGTTCTAAGCTTACAGATGGCTTAACGTCTATTACAGAGCTGATTGTGTGGCGATTGGGTATTCGGAGAAAGAAAAGGAAGGACAGGAACTGGAGGTTAGTACGTTTGAAAGAGACAGTACTGCTGCAATAAATTATTTCATCAAAGGTTGCGCACAATCACTGCGCCACCGTGTTCCCATGTTTAATAACATGTTTTAACTCCTATCATCATGAAAATTATATCAAGTATATATCTCAGTATTTTAATTATTCAGAGAGCTGTAATATCACGAATGTAATGGATTCTGTGTCCTGTCGGAGGAAGACAAAGCACGGAAGCACGTGGTGATTCACACACATAGAGCACATAGAAGATCAAATACACAACAAAGCATGCTACTTTTGTTACGATGGGATTTGAGAAACTAGTAAATTAAACGATTTTAAGATGAAGTTTATGATGTTCTACTTTAATGACAAAATAAACTATGTGATTAAAGTGGAAATTTCGAGATTAACATTTCGTGTTTTTTTGCCACTGTGTGCCTTTTTTTTGTCTGTACCCTAATAAGCTTTCATATGAAACTCAGACGGTGGGCTACAACTCGCCTTTTCATGGTGAGTTTGATATCTGACAACTTCTTTTTTGTTTCCGGCACTGTGTGACAATATGAACTTGAGCTTTTGAGTTTCTCCGACACGCTATGTCACTCGATCAACTTCCTTTTCTTGTTTATACCACCGTTTAAACCAACAAATAGTATGTTTTTCCTTGCCTCCACCTGGTATTTGCTGAAATTGTTCTATTTTTCCTCGTCGTTTTGCCATTTTCTTTTCACAGAAGGCTGAGCTTAAGGGCTATTTATATTGATTTGCATATTCAAAGAGGCGTAATTCTGGGAGGAGTTGGGGGCGGGACAGCAGGCGCGTGCACGTGAGTTACTTTTCACACTGATCGGGATTTATGTAGCGGAAGAACGTGGAAGTTTGCGTAAGCACAGATTCCTGCATCTGGATTTTTCTGTACGTACGCACATTTTGGCTTTTGTGCTTACGCCATGTTATAGTGTGAGTTCTACGCACTGCGTTATACATGAGGCCCTTGATCACCAGTTAGTGATATGGAACAGTATACTAGTATGTGTAAATATAAAATCTAAATACTTTATTTATAGTGAGGTTTGAGGGGGTTTATTCCCAAGGACTCTAATTCTGTAATCAGACTTTTAATTAGAGCATTCATATCACAGTTTTGCAGATTTGAATTGCCTGTCTCCATAGAAACTTTTCTCATGATGCACCATCAGTCAGGCCAGTATAAAGGTCATCCAAGCAGTCCTTCTGTATCCAAGATTGAACTAAATATAAATCGAATTTCCCTTTTGACAATTTTGATTACTGGTATTTGAATCAAGTTCTGCTTTTTTTCACTTTGTGGTTTGGCTTGGACAGTACTCCATTTTGAATTTTAGCTTTAAATCTTGCTTTGCCTTATGACTTCATTTTTTTCTGCTTTACTCCCTCTTTTGGACTGGTTGCTCTTTTTGCAGTCAGTAAAAACAACTGGAGAGAAGGACTGGTGCTGACAGGAAAACAACACCCTCAGATCTGATTCTTTCCAAAATGTCAGAGTCATCGCTCACAAGACACAAATAAATTCTGTCGCAACATAGAGAAGTAGAATTTTAAAAGAGATGATCCAGAAAATGAGACGCAGTCAAAATACACAGAGAAAATCAACAACAACAACCACATTTATTTCTAGAGCACGTTTTCATACAAATGATGTAGCTCAAAGTGCTTTACAAGATGAAAAAAGAAAAAATATATAAAAATCAGGTAATACTAATTAACAAAGAATAAAGGAAGGACTGATGGCCAGGGAGGATAGAAAAAACAAACAAAAAACTCCAGAGGGCTGGAGAAAAAATCAAAATCTGCAGGGGTTCCAAGGCCATGAGACCACCCAGCCCCCACTAGGTGTTTTACCTAACATAAATGATCTCAATAAGTCCTCAGTCAAAACTAAAAGTCAAACTGCTAGTTTATCAAGTCAAAATAAAACCGGAAAACTATACTCAGAAATGTTGTCAAAAAATCATAAACCTGAGAGAATCAAGAAAGGTTATTCGCACAAAGTCTTTTTGGAAAATATTTGTACTCTCATATAGGAAATGGCCACCAGAGCCAACCTTTAACCGATTGTGTAATTAACGTCAAACAAAATGAACCCTGAAACACTGCCCCCCTAACAACCAGGAAGCTGCATCCTAATGACTGGACTTTTGAAATGGCAGTGGCTATAAAGGAGCAAAATGGAATCAAAAAAGGCACCAAATATTTTTAACAATGGTAATAAATTTGTAGTGAAAAATAAGGCAGATATTTGGAATCCTCATATAATAGACATCTGGGGCCTCATGTATAAACGGTGCGTACGCACAGAAATGTTGCGTAAGAACTTTTCCACGTTCAAATCGCGATGTATAAAACCTACACTTGGCGTAAAGCCACGCACTTTTCCACGGTACCTCATGTCTTGTCGTACGCAAGTTCTCTGCTCGGTTTTGCAAACTGGAGGCACCCAGCGTCAAAGCAGTGCTACTGTTCTTGTGTGATTACTCATTATTTTCATGACGCGGCTTTATAAATACACTGAAACTAACCGCATATTGTTTATTAGTGTAATGCATCTGATTGTAATTAACTCGTAACAATATAATGGTCCAGGGAACAGCCATAGTATTCCAAATACCATAACTGCTTTAGCGTTGTTACTCTCACTTCTTCTTCTTCTTCTTCTTTCAGCTCCTCCCGTTAGGAGTTGCCACAGCGGATCATCTTTTTCCATATTACTCTCACTGCACCACTCGGAGTATTTATATCACTGTATCTGAGTGTGAATCACAGCAGCAGCTGATCGGAAAGAGAATTATCGGTATACGGCATTAAGCACACGCTGTCTCTGTCACGGCAAAATGTTTCAAAGCCTTTCCTGTACGGACCTCGCGGTTCAGAAACAGTTTCATCCCAAGAACTTTAAATGCAGCCAATCAAGTGCTCCTTGTAGAACTGTTTGTACTTATAAGTACAATCACCCCACTGTAAACTTGCACTACAGTTATAATATCTCACAACCTGAGCCACTTTATAAAGCGTATTTACATATGATGACGATATCATTTTTAAGGTGAAATGCAGCAAAATATGTTTGTTAAATTATACAGATAAAACTTTAACTTCATTTAAATAATCTATATTCTTCACTGGGAGTGTCTTTAAGGATAGAATAATTAAACATGTACTACGAAGATATTTCAATGTTCTTTAAACGTTTTGAAGAATCGGCGCTAAGCTTACAGATGGCTTAACGTCTATTACAGAGCTGATTGTATGGCGATCGGTTACTTGGGGAAAGAAAAGCACTGACTGCAGTGACGGCTACGCCAATATATATTGAATATAAAACAGAAAGATAAAATAACAACACAGCTAAAAACGCAGCGACAAATTTCGGTAAAAGTTAAATGCTTGTGTCATGAGCACGAGGCGGCTAGTGTCTGCAACATACGTGGCCATCCACCGTGCATAAGATACTTACTGACATTGGCGGGCGAAGGAGCCACCGATTCTTCCTCTGCCCAGTGCCACCACAAGCCTAGAGCCGCCCCTGAGTACTGCTGCAATAAATTATTTCATCGAAGTGAAACATGTTTAATAACGTGCTTTAACTCCTATCATCATGAAAATGACATCACGTATACATCTCAGTATTTTAGTTATTCAGAGAGCTGTAATATCACGAATGTAATGGATTCTGTGTCCAGTTGGAGGAAGAGAGCGGTTTAAGAAACAAGTAGTGATTCACACACATAGAGCACATAGAAAATCAAATACAAAACAAAGCATTTAACGTGCTACTTTAATTACGATGTGATTTGGGAAACTGGTTAATTAAACGATTTTAAGATGAAGTTTATAATGTTCTACTTTAATGACAAAATAAACTACGAGATTAAAGTGGAAATGTCGAGATTGAAGTGGACATTTCGTGCTTTTTCCCCACCGTGTGCTTTTTTCTCTGTACCCTAATAAACTTTCATATGACACTCAGACAGTGGGCTTACAACTCGGCTTTCCACGGCGACTTTGATATGTGACTTCTTTTTTATTTCCGGCACTGTGCGATTTTGTGAATGTGAGCTTTCAAGTTTCTCCAACACGCTATGTCACTCGATCAACTTCCTTTTGTTGATTATACCACGGCTTATTTGAACAAATAGTATGTTTTTCCTTTGCCTCCACTTGGTATTCGCTGAAATTCTTATGTTTCCCCCCGTGCTTTACCCATTGTCTTTTCACAGAAGGCTGCGCTTAAGGGCGATTTATATTGATTTGCATATTCAAATAGGCGTAATTCTGGGAGGATTTGGGGCGTTACATAATGCGTGTGCACAAGCGTTAGTTTTCACGCTGATCGGGATTTATGTAGCGGAAGAATGTGGAAGTTGGAGTACGCACAGATTCCTGCATCTGGATTTTTCTGTGCGTAAGCACATTTCAGCTTTTGTGCTTACGCCATGTTATAGTGCGAGTTCTACGCACGGCGTTATACATGAGGCCCCTGAAGATCAGAGGAAAAAAAAGATAAAGCTATGAAATATGAAATCAAAATGGGACCATAACAATTTTAAAGCCAGCTGTCAAACTCAAGAAAGAGAGTCTAGAAATGACCCGATTCTGGTGAAAGCTCCAATCTGAAATATGTTTAACAAGAACAATCTAAGAAATTAGACACAGTCGACATCTGCGCAAATGGTTAGCACAATTAAAACTATTAATACTAATTAGTACATGCAAAATTTGCTATAGAATGTAAAGAAAACTGCCAAGAAAAAGCAGATGAGCAGAGGATGGGGCTCCACCAAGCCATCACTGTCACCACACAGGTATAGGCTGTAAGGAGACATTGTCTCCAGGGATTACTGTGTGATAATCACGTGACGCACAAGTCACAGGTAGAGAAAGCCAGGCCAGGCCGAAAGCAGAAGATCAAAAAGAAACACATCGCTAGGGGAAACCAAAAATCTCAGTCAACAATGACATCAAAAAACCAAAACAAATAATTTCTCACTTGGCCTATTTGAAGTGCAAACTAACACTGATACAGATCTATGATGTTTATCAAATCAAGGGATACCAAAGCACAGAACCACCGTTATATTTATAAGTATAGTTTTTCTTACATTACAAAGGCACAAGATACAATACAATTTATTTTTGTATAGCCCAAAATCACACAAGAAGTGCCGCAATGGGCTTTAACAGGCCCTGCCTCTTGACAGCCCCCCAGCCTTGACTCTCTAAGAAGACAAGAAAAAACTCCCAAAAAAACCCTTGTAGGGGAAAAATGGAAGAAACCTTGGGAAAGGCAGTTCAAAATGAGACCCCTTTCCTGGTAGGTTGGGCGTGCAGTGGGTGTCAAAAAGAAGGGGTCAATATAATACAATACACAGAAAAGAACAAATCCTCAATACAGTATAAAAATAAAAATTTTACAAGTACAGACCAGAATTTAACAGTAGATGATATCACATAATTTGATTTGGATTTGTTTAGAGTCCTGGAGGCCTCAGGCATCAAGCTGCCTCCACCATTTGGCCATTCACAGCCAATCCGATGAAAGGACCCCTCTACCCCACAATTTCTGCGATCCTACATCAGAGATGACTTTACCTTAAACAGGCAAAACAACTTGGCAGGTGGGCCGTGGCACCGAGTGCTACATTTGAGTACCGAGAAGAGAAACAGAATAGGTGAGGGTTAGTAACAAATTATAACTATCATGTTACTTATGTTTTAGTGCTAATGACTAACAACAGAGATGCAGTCTGCACAGTTAATCAGCAGCTCTAGTCAGGGTATGCTAAACTGAAGTTGTGAGTCTTCAGCCGGGATTTAAAAGCCGAGACCAAAAGGGCATCTCTTATAGTAGCAGGCAGACCATTCTACAGATTAGGGGCCCTGTAACTAAAAGCTCGACCTCCACTGTTATTTTATGAATCTTTGGAATCATAAGCAGACCAACATCTTGAGATCTTAATGTACGCTCTGGTTTGTAAGTCATGATTAGTTCAGACAAGTAAGCTGGACCTCGGCCATTTAATACTTTATATGTTAACAGGAGGGTTTTGAAATCTGCCCTAAACTTAACCAGGAGCCAGTGTAAGTGTAAGATGTGGTCATGGGATATGTCCCCCGTATTGCATAAACAAACTACAAAAATAAATAAAAATGGTTAGCAACATCCACAAATCACTTTTACAAGATGTAAAAAGTGATAAAAACACAAAACTCACATAAAGAAATGTGTAATTGCTGCAAAAGCCAGTTGGGGATACTGTGTTATAAGTTGGCAGAACCTGTACAGTTCATTTTATGATTTTCTTAAACATTATTTTTTTGTGCGCTCTATAAATTTTCCCATCAGTGTTTCAGAGAATATAATTATAGTTAATTTTTGTGTATTGCTTCTGATTTTATAATTATTAATAAAACGCATTACTTTTGTTCTTTTGTGTTTTTATATCCATGCTGCCATTTTGACTCTGGTCATCAGGATGTGATGATAACAACAACAACATTTATTTATATAGCACATTTTCATACAAAAAGTACCTGAAAGTGCTTTACATAATGAAGAAAAGAAAAATAAAAGACACAGCAAGAAAATAAAATAAGTCAACATTAATTAACATAGTATAAGAGTAAGGTCCAATGGCCAGGTGGGACAAAAAAAAACTCCAGACGGCTGGAGAAAAAAATAAAATCTGTAGGGATTCCAGACCATTAGACTGCCCAGTCCCCTCTGGGCAAATGATGATGTGTTGCTGGGGCAGCCACAGGAAGTATATCGTCATTTAGGATGGTGGTATTCAATAAGGTGCAACACCAGTGTTAGCCATCCCAGAATCTATTTTCATTAATCAAGTGTTTTTAGTTCTAGTCTGAATTAAAAGTCAGTCAGTCATTTTCCAACTTGCTATATCCTAACACAGGTCCACGGGGGTCTGCTGGAGCCAATCCTAGCCAACACATGATGCAAAGCAAGAACAAATCCCAGACAGGGCGCCAGCCCATCGCAGGACACACACCCACACACCAAGCACACAGTAGGGAACAATTTAGGATCGCCAATGCACCTAACCTGCATGTCTTTGGACTGTGGGAGGAAACCCATGCAGACACGGGGAGAACATGCAAACTCCACGCAGGGAGGACCTGGGAAGCGAAGTGATTTTCTAAATAAGGATTCTTTGGGTGTTTAAAGGCACTTTGATTTTTGTTTGTCATGTTGGTTGTGTGTATTCTGAGATTTTACCTCCTTGATCTGTTTTGATCTCCTGGTCCATCCTTGTTTTCAGTCTGTTCCGCTTCTGCGTTTGCAAAGCAGTGCAAATGGGGTGTAAGAATGGAGATCACCTTCTGGAATAGGAAATTTATGTAAGAAGGGCAGACACATGGCGTAGCAGAAAGTGACATACCCGGCTCCTGTGATGGTGTTATGGATAGATTATCCTTCTATATAAAAGCGGTCAGGATTGTCCTTCCGTCCCATGAGTGCTACACAGGCGTGGAGTTTCACACACGCCCCGTCCATTTTGCAATGCACAATGGGATTTGTAGTTTCGTTTTTCCAGGTAAAAGATGATTTTCTACTCCAGACTGTGCGATATCTTCTTCTTCTTTCTTACTATATAAAAGCGGTCGGGATTGTCCTTCCGTCCCGTGAGTGGAAAGCGTAGCGGTATTCCGCTTATCACAGACTTACTACTTGCAGCTTGCGGTACGAAGCGACATGATGTGAGGCGAGTTCTGGTGCTCCCATCGTTCCCTTGCTTTTGTGCGCGATGCGCTGGAAAAATAGACAAAATTATGTCTCTGGAAATAATTAATGTTGATGGAGTACAAATGCCTCACCGCGTAGTAAATATCAGGGGGGTTCAAAAGGGCGACCTCAATATAGAAAAAAAGTTAAAATTTCATCACAAAAATAACAGAAACTACGAGTATTAAAGTAATACCGCTCAAATGCAATATAACCAAATTAATGAGTTTGTATAAAATATCAAATTGATCGACATATTGAATTGCCTTAAGAAGTGGTCAACTTAAAAGTCGGTCGCCTTAAAAGGCGGGTCAGCCTAGTTTTGATCATTTTTCGTTCCTTTTCTGTCATGAATATCTATCATCAGACATTTTTTCTTGGGTTTTTCAAGCCAAAGAATTCATTTTTCTTATTAGAATGAAGTCTGTTTGCCTCATTTATATTCTGTCATTTTATCTTGAACTGTTTCCGCCAAATTTTGTTCATTTCTATCTATTGCTATGGATGCCTTGAGGTTGGTGGGCGGGGTTATGGAGGTCATGACCCGGAAATTCATTTGTGCCAAGTTAAAAGGTCACCTGATGTGGTGCTTTGTTATCCTTTTTTAAAGATAAACTCTTAAGTGCCTCTGTGTTAAAAGCAGATTCTTTTTGTGTGTGTTTGGTTATGACCTTGTTCTTTAAATTCTGTCAATTTTTGTCTAATGTCATGTCGCCTATGCTAAGGATCTCCCAGGTTTTGACTTTTTCACTATATCTTGACAACAATAGCCCCATTAAAAACACTTTTCTCGCTAAAAGCAGAATATCTGGTGCAAAGTTCAGAGAGAACCACCATCATTTGTCATATTTATTGAATAGGACACCAGATCAGGAGGGAACCAAAGATGTTAGCAGAACTTGAGTCAAAACCCAGTAACCAAGATGAGTCGGCCCTTCTCTCAGAACAGAATATACCTTTCAGGGCAGCAGTGCTCGTCTCTGTACAGCTTCATGTTGTTTTTGTAGCAGGGGTTTCCATTCAAAAGATCTAATCTCCCCTGACATTGCGCTTTATCCAGGTCCTCTCCATGTCCAGAGGGCTTTGTGCCTCTTTGCATCAAGGTCTTTCAGTAGTGTTCTGTGAAAACAGCTGGCCCTCCCTGTCTATCATTTCCAGTCAAAGAGGATTCATGTCGGCAGCCCGGCTCTCGCAATTATTCCAGTCACACAGCCTAGCTAATGTGGTGAGAGCTGTTAACCCTGTCATCTGCCCATAATTCAATCAGACCTCTTGAAGTCAAGCAGCTAATCAAATAATAATTATGTTTATTACAGAAAACGAGGTTTGGTGTAATTGTACTTTTGCCGTTCAGTGACATGTCTTATTGCTGGACAGTTGAAGACAAATGAAAGGAAGAGGCCATTCCTCATGATTTCCTGGGTAACGCCTTTCAAATACTGGCTACTGCTTTTGGCGCAGCATGCGGGCCTCGTTTTGGCGACTCTCCTTCCCATAAGAATCCAGAGCTGCTTGTTAGAATTGGGCAGCCAGCGGGCAAAACAAACGGTCAGACGTCGACTCCATGTTTAAGCTTCAAGGGCTACAGAAGCAGCAGCTGAGACTCAGAGCAGACTCGAATTCCCACGTCCTCGGTATTCACCACCGGCTCACGTTTAAGTTGTTTTAACAGACACTTGAGCTTATGAATAATCATGCAGTTTTCTTTTCCCGGAAACACTTTCTTTCAGAGGTAGACAGTGTGTGGTTTGCAGTCGAGACTCTCTGACCTGGAGGGCTATGAATTCTCAATATACTGCAGCAGATGGCGGAGGCGGTTCACTCTTCAGAATTACTAACAGTTTAATGAATCGCCGCCAATTAGCCTGTACTTTTGACATATCTGTGTTTTTACTTATTAAAACTTTATTTAAATTAAGAGAACTCTAAACATGAAAGGAAGATGATTTGTGACTACATGACATATTTTTTTGAGTGCCAGAGGCAAAATGCAAAAACATGCATGGTGCTAAAAAGGCAATTAAGCGGGTGACCAGGAATGGCAGAATGTTAAATTGAGCAGACAAGAACGTAGTCAAGGGACAGGCGTGAGATTCATTAACTGGAAAAAACAAGAAAAACAAATGACCATAACAAAGACACAAACACAGTCAAAGCAAAATAAAAAAAAAAAACTTAAAGCTAAAACAGGGTCCTAAAACTAGCTGGATTGTGCTTCCTCTAACAATGAAGATGTTGAGTTGATCCAACAACAACAGCACGCCACCATCTTAAATAGCTGTGGGCTGATGAGGTCACACATTGCATTGATGTCCAAATTCTTGAGAACAAACCCCACATGATTAGAGTCAGTCCTGTGCCTGAGGGAGCAGACTGCTGGTTTTAATTCAGATTTCACAGAATGTTGCACAAGCACCAGGTTCGAGCTATGGAGGGTGATCAAAGCAGCAAACACTTGTAGCAGGGCTACATAGTAATAGTGTTTTCAATGTTTGTACTGAGTGCGTTTTGTTTCCATCGTCCCGTTTGCTGTTTATAATGTGTGCGTCAGTGAATGTCATTCCTGTAAATACAGGGGGGACGGATGATGGAAAGAGACCGCAGCCCCAAGATTGAAAGCACCTGTTTACAATCAATCAATTACAGCTGGTTCATTACTTTATAAACGATCAGGAGGGAACAGAGTGGGAAGGAGAAAGATGGAGATTACATTTTCACGACAACAAACCAACTTTACCTGCTGTTTTCCACATCGCACTTTTGATACCAGTTTGTTTTTCATTCCGCTGGACTTATTTTTATATGAGGTCTCCAGGACTCTAAAAATATCCAAACCTAATTATGTCATATCATCTACTGTTAAACCGTAATTCTAAAATTTTTATTATGCTGTCTTAAGGAATTGTTCTGTTGTGTATATTGTATTGTATTGACCCCCTACTTTTGACACCTACTGCACGCCCAACCTACCTGGAAAGGGGTCTCTCTTTGAACTGCCTTTCCCGAGGTTTCTTCCATTTTTCCCTACAAGGTTTTTATTGGGAGTTTTTCCTTGTCTTCTCAGAGAGTCAAGGCTGGGGGGCTATCAAAAGGCAGGGCCTGTTAAAGCCCATTGCGGCACTTCCTGTGTGATTTTGGGCTATACAAAAATAAACTGTATTGTATTGTATTGTATTGTATTTTAATACAATCATTGCCAGAGACTCCGGGGTTGTACTACATTATCCGCCACACACCGAGGGTTCACGGTAAGGTCGTTCCAGGTTTTCCGGGAAATTCAAACACATCACTTATCTGTTGACCAGTCATCCGTATTCAAGGGCCTCATGTATAAACGGTGCGTATGCACAGAAATGTTGCGCAAGAACTTTTCCACGTTCAAATCGCGATGTATAAAACCTACACTTGGCGTAAAGCCACGCACTTTTCCACGGTACCTCATACCTTGCCATACGCCAGTTCTCCGCTCGGTTTTGCAAACTGGCGGCACCCAGCATCAAAGCAGTGCTACTGTTCCTGTGTGGTTATTCCTTAATTTCCTGACGCGGCTTTATAAATACACTGAAACTAACCGCATATTGTTTATTAGTGTAACACATCTGATTGTAATTAACTTGTAACACTATAATGGTCCAGGGAATAGCCATAGTATTCCAAATACCATAACTGCTTTAGCGTTGTTACTCTCACTGCACCTTCTTCTTCTTTTTCTTCTTCTTCTTTCAGCTCCTCCCATTAGGAGTTGCCACAGCAGATCATCTTTTTCCATATTACTCTCACTGCACCACTCGGAGTATTTATATCACTGTATCTGAGTGGGAATCACAGCAGCAGCTGATCGGAAAGAGAATTATCGGTATACAGCTTCAAAGACATGCTGTCTCAGCCACGGCAAAACGTTTCAAAGCCTTTCCTATACGGACCTCGCGGTTCAGAAACAGTTTCATCCCAAGAACTTTAAATGCACTCAATCAATTGCTCCTTGTAGAACCCCACTGTAAACTTGCACTACAGTTATAATATCTCACAACCTAAACCACTTTATAAAGCGCGGATTTACATATGATGACAATATCATTTTTAAGGTGAAATGCAGCAAAATATGTTTATTATATTATACAGATAAAACTTTAACTTCATTTAAATAATCTATATTCTTCACTAGGAGTGTCGTGAAGGATAGAATAATTAAACATGTACTACGAAGATATTTCAATGTTCCTTAAACGTTTTGAAGAATCTGCGCTAAACTTACAGATGGCTTAACTTCTATTACAGAGCTGATTGTGTGGTGATTGGGTATTTGGGGAAAGAAAAGCAAGGACTGCAGTGGTGGCCACGCCAATATAAATTGAATATAAAACAGAAAGAGAAAATAATAACACAGCTAAAAACGCAGCGTCAAATTTCGGCAAAAGTTAAATGCTTGTGTCATGAGCACAAGGTGGCTATGCAGTGTCTGCAACGGACATGGCCATCCACCGTGCATAAGCTACCTTACTGACATTGGCGGAAGGAGCCACCGATTCTTTCTCTGCCCAGTGCCACCACATGCCTAGAGCCGCCACTGAGTACTGCTGCAATAAATTATTTCATCGAAGGTCGCACACAATCACTGCGCCGTGAAACTCATGTTTAATAACATACTTTAACTCCTATCATCATAAAAATGATATCATGTATACATCTCAGTAGTTTAGTTATTCAGAGAGTTGTAATATCATGAATGTAATGGATTCTGTGTCCAGTTGGAGGAAGAGAGCCAGTTTAAGAAGCAAGTAGGGATTCACACACATAGAGCACATAGAAGATCAAATACAAAACAAAGCATTTAATGTGCTACTTTAATTACGATGTGATTTGAGAAACTGGTTAATTAAACGATTTTAAGATGAAGCTTATGATGTTCTACTTTAATGACAAAATAAAATATAAATAAAAATAAACTACGTGATTAAAGTGGAAATGTCGAGATTGAAGTTGACATTTCGTGCTTTTTCCCCACTGTGTGCCTTTTTTTCTCTGTACCCTAATAAGCTTTCATATGACACTCAGACAGTGGGCTTACAACTCGGCGTTTCACGGCGACTTTGATATGTGACTTCTTTTTTATTTCCGGCACTGTACGATTTTGTGAACGTGAGCTTTCAAGATTCTCCAACACGCTATGTCACTCGATCAACTTCCTTTTGTTGATTATACCACGGCTTATTTGAACAAATAGTATGTTTTTGCTTTGCCTCCACTTGGTATTCGCTGAAATTCTTATATTTTCCCCCGTGCTTTTCCCAGAAGGATGAGCTTAAGGGCGATTTATATTTGATTTGCATATTCAAAGAGGCGTAATTCTGGGAGGAAAACACGTGCACGAGCATTAGTTTTCACGCTGATCGGGATTTATGTAGCGGAAGAACGTGGAAGTTGGAGTACGCACAGATTCCTGCATCTGGATTTTTCTGTGCGCAAGCACATTTCGGCTTTTGTGCTTACGCCATGTTATAGTGCGAGTTCTACGCACAGCGTTATACATGAGGCCCCAGGACAGTTGTATACTCGGACTCAAGTTCACTATCATTGGCATTTTCTGTATTCGTTCATTGTTATTTGTGTTCTGCGTTTGTTGTATGTTATTGGAACAAGGGAGGGTTTGTTATTGTATGTATGGTGTTGTCACATTGTTGCTTTGATGGTGGTTCATACATATCTATATATATATATATATATATATATATATATATATATATATATATATACTTATTTTCTACATGTGAAAGTTGCATTTTTTGTTATTGTTTCATTTAATATATTTATCCACTTATTCTTACATATCTACTTTTGTGTGCTTATGTTTAAACCGTCGATTGTAGAGAAAATTTTATTTGTTAGAGGTACGGCTTGGTATTCATAGATTAGCCTCAGTAATTTATTCAGGCCACAGGTCTTGGAAGTGTAGCTGCCGGCTGGGTAAGGGGTCAATCGTTACACACTAAGTACAGAAGCAGGTTGGAAAATGATTTCAGCAGCAGTCGACAGTGAAAAGGTCTACAGGTGATCATGGACTACAAAATCATGTCGGCTATGCCAACGGACACCCCCACCTTGCACCCGGCAGAGCTAAATGATCTCTTCACTCAGCTCAGACTTTGTGAGTGTCATGATGTTTCCATTGCTAGTGGCATGTGGAGCTGTTTAGCATGGGTTGGAGGCCGATGTGACTAAAATCTTTAAACGGGTTCAACCATGTAAATTTGCTGGCCCAACATCTTGAAATTCATGTGCCATCCAGCTGTCAGGGCTATACACTGTCTTCAACTTGTTCCTGTCTTTATGCATGGTGCCAGAGTACTTAAAGAAAACCACAATTGTGCCTGTGCCAAAGAAATCTGCTGTTTCCTTCCCGAATAACTTTTGGCTATTAACCTCCATGGTGATGAAGGTCATGATCTGCATTAATAACACCATCCCTGCTACCTTAGATCTGCTACAGTTTGCATACCAATTGGAAATGATGTGTGGATGACACCATCTCATTATCCTGCACGCTGCTCTGGGATGTCTGGAAAGGAAAAATACGTTTGTCAGGATGCTGTTCATTGATGATAGTTCTACCTTCTAATTTCTATTGTTTTATTGTCTATTGTTTTTGTTTTTTCTTTTATTCTATTATTATAAAGCACTTTGGCCGCAGCATTACTATGTTGTTTTAAATGTGCTATATAAATAAATTGACATTAACATTTTCATTGACATTGTGGCATCCAGCCCAGTGCTTAACGTGAGACCTTTGTCTGAGCTGCTCTATCTGTGGCTAGATGTCTGACTTCCTGACAAATAGAACCCCGTCAGTAAAGACTGACAACAAAAAGGTAAAAGTTCTGACAATATGGTGTCATAACAACAACCTCTCAAAAAGGAGGCCATTGTTGACTTCAGGAAGACTATAGAATATCACGCTCCACTCCACATCAATAGCGACCCTTTCCTGTCATTTAGCAGCTTCAGGGTTCCTGGGTGTCCACATCACCAACTACCTTTTGTGGCCTGTCAGCAACAATTGCATACTCAAAAAGGTTTTTCCATGGGAAGTTAAAGAGCATTGGAGTGGACACCAAAACACTCATGAACTGTTACTGCTGCAGTATTGAAAGTATCCTGACTGGGTGCATCATGGTGTGGTTTGATAAACCTGCCTTGCCAGATGTCTGTCCGTACAACTTTAAAAATCATTGGGGCTGATCTTCTACAGTTTCATACAATCTACTCCACCAGCTGTCTGAGGAGGGGGCTGAATCCATCATCTCTGATGACAGCCCCACATCTGATTCCCTGTCTTCATTTCTGCCTCCAGGTAAACACTATCAGAGCCTCACCACTTGCTCCACCTGTTCCAAGAGTAGCTTCCTCCCTCATGTTATAAGGTCTCTCTCATGTTATAAGGTCTCTGAACTCTTCTTGCCTGCACTGTGCTGTACACACCTGCTGGTTTATGTGTCATTCTACTGTATGTTACATGTGTGTTGATATCTACTTTTCCTCCCTACTGTTTAACACAATCTGTTTGTTTGTATAGTTCTTTTTTGCTACTCTCATTTACTGTAGTACTTATCTTCTGCTATGCTTATGTATTTACTATATTTATTTATTTATACATCAAGTTATTGTCTTATTACCTGGTAATACTTCCCTGCCTCCCATCCACTTTCCACAACTGTACCACAAGAATTTCACTATGCTGTCATAATAATCTCTACTCCAATTAGTTATTAGCTAAACATACAAGCCTTATGGACTGAATGGTCTCCTCTTGTTTATCAGATTTCTTATGTTCTAACCTGCTGGCCCCCTAAATAATAAAACCATAATTTAAAAACTGGTGCCTACCTAAACAACATTCCCACCCCTTTTTTTCACAGAGAGATTCATTAATCTAGTAAAACATCACACCAAGCCCTAAATTAATTTTATAGCATCTCTGGCCTCTTTATTACATCAATTAAGGTCCTGGTGTGCTCTGAAAATATTTTCTGGGGTCAGGATTAGCCTCTGAAATGCCTAGGGTCTGCTTCCTAATAGAATAAAACCTTGATGATCTGTCAGGGGTCGGGACTGAGGCCATGACGGATAAGAAGTAAGACGCATAACAGAACAGCTAATTTAAAAATGATATACTGTAGATTAGTTTAGCGAATAGTTGTATTTATTTACAAAAAAAACTATATTAGCAAAATATAGTATTAACAAAATTATTAATTCATATAATATTGTGATGTCCAGAGTAATAAGCAAATACAACTCCGAGGTACTAGAGTTTTCTACGTTTTACTTCTATTACAGACGGTGCCCTGTCTTATACTCCGTTATCTGGGTTACAAAGCACACCTCTAAAACAATAAAAGAAAGCTTTCCCTACCAATCACTTTATCTCCTGCCACTCGTGTTCTGCCTCTCTCTATACCACAAACACTCCTGCTTATTGTCTCCTGACTCAAAACTTCCTCCGCCGCACCTTCCTTTTTCTCCTAACTTCTCCTGTCAGCCCCTCACAGACCCCCCACCCAGTCCCATCACGTACAGCATTCATTCCACCCTTTCTGCTCCCCCACTGCCTGTACATCAAAACATATTAACAAATCATAATATAATTGAATTTTAAAAGAAAATTATAAAACAGAAGAACATTAACATTAATGCAGAATAACATTAACCGTCAGTGGTTTTCATTTTCGACATGTTTTTCAATTTTGTTGGCATCACTCTTTATATCGTTCACTGTTGTTCTTCCTAATTCATAAATTGAAGCAATAATTGAAGTACTTTCACCATTTCGTAAATATGTAATATTTTTCAATTTTTTTTTGACAATTCCAACACCATACATGTATGTTTATCAGCTATAACAATTCATAGTAGATTAATTATAACAAAAGAGAAAAACTATGAAACGTCATTAAAACTGAAGGTACATAACTGACGCTGTGATTTCAAAATGTGGCCTGACGTGATGCTGGGGAAGAATGTTAGGCGCTAGCACAGGGACAGATGCTGGTGTGTGCAATGTTTTTTGTTTATTTTTTCTGCCCTGATGGTAATTCAAGTGACGGATAATTAAGGTTTTACTGTATTCTTCCTGGGGATGCCTGTTCCCTCTTAAAGGGCTAGGCAGCTCATTCCTAGTCTCCTTCACATTATAGTGTGTAGCAGGAAGCCATGATATAACATTTCATTTCCTTACTGCTGCCTCCTTCCATACTAGTGAGCTCCTACTCCACTGACCTATGATCTCCCACCTCCTTCCATTCTATGTCTATGGATGTTATATGGTGGGCTCAGAAAGTGTTTAGATCCCTCCACTTTCTGCACACTTTACTGTGTTAAAGATTTAATGCTGAATGAATACATTTTCTATTTTTGCCCATCAATCATTCACTCAATAACCCATAATGACAAAATGAAAGCATGCTTTTAAAAATGTTTGTAAATTTATTAAAAATCTCGATCATCTAACCATTCAGACTCATAATTCAGTACTTTGTAGAAGCACCTTTGGCAGCAGTTACAGTTGCCAGTCTTCTTGGGTAAGTCTTTACAAGTTCTGCATACGTGGATTTGAGTAGTTTATCCCATTCGTCCTGGCAGATCTTCTAACACTCCGTTAGATTGGATGGGAAGCATCTGTAAACGGCCATCTACAGGTCTGACCACACATGTTCTATGGGGTCTGAGTCTGGGCTTTGGTTGGGCCTCTAAAGGACAGTCAAAGACTTGTCCTGAAGTCACTCCAGTGTTGTCTTGGGTGTGTGCTTCAGGCCATTGTCGTGCTGAAAGGTGAACCGTCGCCCCAGTCTGAGGTTGCATGCACTCTAGAAAGCAGGTTTTCTTCAAGGACCTCTCTGGATTTAACTGCATTCATCCTTCCATCAATTCTGACCAGTCTCCCTGACTCTGAATCACTATAGCATGATCCTGCCACCACCATATTTCACCGTACGGCTGTTATTAGACAAGGGATGAGCAGTGCCTGAACTTCATCAGACACAGTTCTTGGAAGATTGCCCAAAGTGTTCAATTTTTGTGTCATCAAATTAGAGAATTGTTTCCCTCCTGGTCTTAGAGTGCTTTGAAGTGACATATTCCTTTATTCAAGTGTGGCTTCCACCTAGCTGGGCTGCATTTCCACTCCAGTGTCCTTCCATTTCTCCGACCTGGATGGGGAAAGAAATCCTCCTCAACCCCCATTGAGATGACAGACCATCCTCTCTGGTACTTACACGGGAAACAAACTTTACCATTACGTCCACAATTCATATACCCAGTCAAAGTGCAGAGACAGACTACATTTACATCCTGGACATTAGCAGTTTTAGACTTATGTAACCATGCTACAATGACACCTGAAACACCCTAAAACGGAGTTTTCCAAACTTTGGGTCGTGACCCCAAGTAGGGTCACCTTATAGGCTAATATGGTCACAAGAAGATATTTAAAAATAGAAAAAAAAAATATATATATATATTGAATAGGTAGTGAATGTCAATATTTCAAACAGCTGGGGTCCTGAAAAAAGCTCATATTTCAAAATTGGGGTCACAAACCAAAAAAAGCTTAGGAACCTCTGCCCTAAAACACAAACCACTGTCGATCATAACAGCAAAACCGACATCCACTCACACAGGCTAACTTTATTCACTCATTCCTTTGTTCCTTCTCAAACCCTGTCCAGCACCTGGCTTGTGGTGGTCTAGCGTTAAGCTTTGGCAACAAAGGGTACAAGACAGGAACCAAACCTGGGTGGGGCTCCAGGGTTTCGTAAGGCACACTTAATCACTTACACACACAAACACACACTTAAAAATCACTAACACAGGACAAAGCATACATTTAGTAAATCCTGGACATTTCCAAAATGAGTGAGAAGTCCACAGTGTCAAATTTACACAGACAGAGACTGGGCTGGGGTTTCAGAACAGACCCTTTCTCCTGTAAAGCTGTTGTTCCAACCAGTGTGGCTCCCAATTCATAGTTTGTAATGATAATATTCCATACATGCGAACAGAAGCTTTTATGTCAAGAATTAATCAGTTTTCTTGTCAGCAATTAACCTCCTAATGGTCTTGTTAAGTGTCGGTCATTGTTGAAAGTAACTTGACTGCAACCCTGCTGGCTTACGGCTTTGAAAGGAAGCGAAGATTGCTCTGCATGGATGGAAGTCAATACCTCGGGAGAAAGCTAATAAATACGCGGAGAATGAATCAACAATTCCAAGTAGATGCCAGCACAATGGCGGAGGAGCAGAGACTTGCTAATCGTCTCCTTGGAAACGCGATATGTAAACAGAGGTGACAGAGCAGCCGCTTAAAGGAAGCAGATTAGCAGATGCTTTATTGTCCCAACAATGGCATGAATTTATCTATAAAGAGCTGGCAGTACGTTCTCTCTGTTTATTCTAACAAGTGTGTTTCAGCTGCTGATGTTTCTCTGGTAGCCATCACTGCAGTGGAGGCGGCAAGTCGCACCAGCAAGGGCATTGCTCTTCCCGATCCAGCTTTATGTGAAGGGATGGTGTCAGGTCTCCTCAAAATTGAATGCACCATTTCACCGACCAGCCTACTGCTAGGGTGAGCCGTCTTAGTGAATGGAATCTCTGCAGCGTCTGAGCTCTAGCGGCTGAGCGTCATCTTGGGACTTGTTTCCATAACATATAGTCGATAGTACGTAAATGGACAACGTTGGCCTTTGTTTCTGAGAAAAGTTGTGGTGTCCAATGCACTTCATTTTGAAAATTTTGGCTGGACAGCCGCAGACTAGTTTTATTGCGGACATTTCTGTGATCTCTTTTCCATTTGGCACTTGGATGCAATTGGAGACTTCATTAAAACACCAGAAAGAGACCTCAGATTTTCCAAGGTGTCAGATGTAAACATTCTGACTTGGGTACAAAGTGGGGTGGCAAGTGGAGCAAAGCTGACAGAGTGATATTCATTTGGCATTGTATATGTATATTTTGACTTCCTTTGAGTTTTATTTCTTAAAGATTCCATTACTAAGGTTTAATTTTAGTTTCGATTCTTTTGAGAAAGTTTCAAGATTCAAGAGTATTTATTGTCATTTCATCCATATAAATTAGTGCAGCATACAGCGAAACGAAACAACATTCCTCCTGGACCATGGTGCTACATAGAACACAGGACAACAAAGAATCCACAACACATAACATAAAGACACCTAATATATAACAAGGTGCATGTGAGACAAATGTGCAACCATGTGCAACATTGCAGAGCAGAACACTTATATCAGATATCAGATCGGTCCATGAGTGTTCAGGAATCTGACTGCTTGTGGGAAAAAACTGTTACACATTCTGGTGGTAAGGGCCTGAATGCTTCGGTACCTTTTTCCCAATGGCAGAAGTGTAAACAGTGAGTGTGCAGGATGTGTTTGGTCATTCACAATGCTGGTGGCTTTGCGGATGCAGCATATGGTGTAAATGTCCATGATGGAACGAAGAGAGACACAGATGATCTTCTCAGCTGTCTTCACTATCTGTTGTAGGGCTTTACGATCCCTGACCATGCAATTTCCAAACCAGCCAGTGATGCAGTTGCTCAGGATGCTCTCTATGGTTCCTCTGTAGAATGTTGTTAGAATAGCTGGTGGAAGATGAGCTTTTCTCAGCCTACGCAGGAAGTAGAGCCGCTGCTGGGCTTTCTTAGCTAAAGAGCTGGTGTTGTAGGACCAGGCGAGGTTCTCTGCCAGATGGACACCCAGGAATTTGGTGCTATTGACGAACTCCACAGTTAAGCCGTCAATGTTCAGTGGCAGATGGTCACTCTTAGTTTTCCTAAAGTCAACAATCATCTCCATTGTTTTGTCTACATTCAGAGACTGGTTATTGGCTTTACACCAGTCTGTTAACCGCTGCACCTCCTCACTGTATGCTGACTCATTGTTGTTGCTGATGTGCCCCATCACAGTCGTGTCATCGGTGAATTTTATGATGTGATTAGAGCTGTGCGTTGCTGTACAGTCATGAGTTAGCAGTGTGAACAATAATGAACTGAGCACACAGCCTTGAGGGGCTCCAGTGCTCAGTGTGGTGGTTCTGAAAATGTTGTTTCCAATCCTGATTGACTGAGGTCTCTCAGTCAGGAAGTCCATAATCCAGTTACAGAGGGAGGTGTTCAGTTCCAGCAGGCTTTTCCGTTAGCTGCTGAGGATAATTGTGTTGAATGCTGAGCTGGTCGATAAACAGCATTTGAACGTATGTGGCCTTATTGTCCTTGATTGCTATTGCATCATCTGAACGGTTCCAGCAATAAGCAAACTGCAGCGGTTCCAGTGAGGGGGGCAGCAGGGTTTTGATTTTTATCGCTACTTGTTTTTCAGTATGTACATGACGTGTTTTTTCTATGTCATGTGATTGCAATCATCATGGTAATGACATCAACAAAGTGATGTTATTCATATGGCCATGGTATCCAGCATGCGCTACCCCTTGATGGAAAAACAACATCTCAAAAATCCCTAATATAGTTAGCGTACTAAGCAGGCCCTAGCGTTAGATTTTGGTTTTGACATTCTTTTTCTGTACAACTCACAATTCTTGTTTTGCTTTTTTTCTGCTGGTGTCTGTTCCATATAGCAATGTTAGATAATCCTGAATCTCCGAACAAAATCCAGCTTTCTTTAGTGTGATTTTGCACCAATGGATTATTTGATTTGAGAACACCCGATTTCAATCGACTCACTCAATCCTGGATAGGTTTGTCCAGATTAACACAAGTTCACCACAAAATTTACGAACCCTTATGTGTCGAGCACTGAACAGCCAATCAACCATGGACTACAAGTATGAGAAACAGAGAGAACAACCTTCATGCCAACAGAGCAAGAGGTGCTGGTGGTGCTGGTGGTAGTGTGTGAAGATTATCGACGAAAGACAAAAGACAAGCAACTGTGGCTAAGGAAAGGGAGATTGTGTTCAGGAATATCAATGACCAAGTGAGTGCAAATAAGAGTTACTGTATATACTCGCGTTTAAGTTCTCCCATGGATAAGTCGGGGCTTGATTTTACCGTATAATTTCCAGTATTTTATAATGTTGGTCGTATAAGTCAAATGTGGGAAACTTGCGCTATTGGTCCAAGAGATTATGATATGCTAATGCCCACCTGAAAGAGTAACCACGGAGCACACATCCTTTTTTTTATCTATGTATTGTACCTACATGACCACACGGTAATACCCGAACTGTTCCAAAGCAACGTTTGTACTGTTTTATGTTTATGGTATCTCACACCCCCATACTTCTTTATCGTAAGAGCATCCATTATCTACGATGGAGCGTTCAATCAGAAGAAAATATAAA
This sequence comes from Polypterus senegalus, assembly GCF_016835505.1. NCBI lineage: Eukaryota > Metazoa > Chordata > Cladistia > Polypteriformes > Polypteridae > Polypterus > Polypterus senegalus. Next base: position 197,090 of record NC_053167.1, on the reverse strand, counting down.
GCTGGTTTTAAATTAAATGTCATTGAAGTAGCAAAAGAAATTGTTAACTGCACTGCTGCAACAAAATTCAATGTGTCTGAGAAACTGATGCGAGATTGGTGGAGGCAAGAAGATGTAAAAAAATATATATATATATTAAGTGTTGCATTTTTGAACTGCCGAACAAGTCGGGGTCTAATTTTATGAACGATTTTTTGGGTTTCAAGACCCGACTTATACGTGAGTATAAACTATAAGTCAAAAACCTTTAAATGAGACCAAATAAATATTTCTAAAGACAAAAGGAAATACAGAGAAAAGAAATTTTAATGAACACACCATGACAAATTAACATAATGAATTGCAAAACTTTTGTTTTAAATTAATTGCATTTGACTGCTTAAAGCTCCAGCAACATTTCAGTTAGGGTGCATGCTGCTGTAGTAAGAGGCAAAGGTCACTCGATAACCCTTAGCATTCATGGTTTCATGTATTAACTAGAAACACTTTAATTAAATGAATTACTCAGAAACATGTGTTATAGTCTTCACCTGAAATACATTTGTAGACTAGGAAAATTATTTTGGGCATTTTCTGGACAGATGAAGAGTGTTTTCAGGAGTTAATGAATTAATTGGATCAATGCCTAGAGTCTGCAAACCTATCTCAGTCTGAAACACAGGCATTAACATAAGAGTAAATGTAATCTTCTTGCCTTTTAACTTTTGAATAAATACAATTTTACAAATTGCCTCTTAATATAGAGCATCCTTGAGCCATTAACTTTCATCACAGTTTTTTTTTTTTCCTTGACTCACAATTCAAATAGGAAACTGATGAGGTGTGATGGGCTGAATAGTCAGCATCCACTAAACAATCTGTTTTATGTTCCTGCCATGTACTTTTAAATAATAAGGTTCACAGGAACGCAAATCAGGCCTTCACGTAATTGGCTCACAGCAAGGGAAAATGTCTTCCTGAGATTATATTGATCTTTCTTTTTAATGTACAATTTTATCATTATGACAAAAATAGGCCAGGTTCTAAATGAATGCAACAGATTGTGCCTTACAAGTTCCTTTTAGGTTGTGGTGACATTGTGTTCATATTGTGTTAAGCAGAAAAGAAAGTGGTGTTCAAGTTGCATAAATTCTAAATAATAATGCGTCAGAACTGTATTCTCTTAATTTACCCCATTACATATTGTTTTTAGCTTAGGTAATAAATAACAGCTACATACATCAGGATTAGAGCAAATAGTAATGAGCCGTCATAATCATATAACCTTAGTATTAATTTTACACTGTCTAACCCAGGCTCCCTATTATTGAAAGAAAGGTTAGGGTTAGGTGTCATCATCAACAATAAAACAATACATCTCACGTGCCTTTCGCACATATTTTTTGTGCTTTATGTCATGTTTATCTGTGATACCATTTGCTCACCTCTATTTCTAAAGTACTGTATTGTGCTCATTAGGAGCTATATGAATAAGGAGACTCTCACACTTGACCAGATAAGGTCAGGTTGCAACAGACATACGTGCCTGTCTTGGTTACTATTTATATAAAGTATGCATCTATTTTTGGAGTTTATTACCTGAAGATTTCATTTCTGGCCTTTCTTTTATCTAGAATTTGAGACATGTGACATCATCAGAACAATAGTATAAAGGTTGGCTTGTGCATTTCTGGGTAATCCATGATTAGGATTCTGACAGTGTTGATGTTTGATTCTTGCAAACTCCCTGCCATAGATGGAGCAGCTCAGACCTTAAGATCTAGGGGAAGAATTTTCCCTGAAACGGGTGAAACAAATGGTGACACTCTGGTAGTGTTTACCTGAAGGCAGAAGAAAAAAAGGGGGGCTGAGCTGTTGGTGTTGTCAGACATCAGAGACAATGGATTCAGCCCTCCTCTGACAGCTGGTGGAATTGATGGTATGAAACTGTTCAAGGTCAACCTTAACAATTTTAAAAGTTATATGGACAAACATTTGAAGGAATTTCCAATCCTGGCAAGTCAAATTATCAAACCACACCATGATGCACCCAGTCAGGATACTTTCAATATTGCAGCAGTAGGAGTTCACAAGTGTTTTGGTGCCCACCCCAATGCTGTTTAATTTCCTCAGGAAAAACCTTTTTGAGTATTCAGGTGGTGCTGACAGGCCACAAAATGTTGTCAGTGATGTGGACACCCAGGAACCCTGAAGCTGCTAACTGTGTAGACAGGGTAGCTATTGATGAGGACTGGAGTGTGACTTCCTGCGTTCTTCCCGAAGTCAACAATGACCTCCATTTTTGAGAGGTCATTGTTTATGGCACAATACTGTCCATTCGTTTACCATTTTGTTTCCAGCCTTAACAGTCTGTTTGTCAAGAAGTCAAACACTTTGCCACAAAGCTGCCCAGACCAAGGTCTCTGAGGATCACCACCAGGCTGGAGGGCACAATGGAGTTAAATGCATAGCTACAGTTAAAGAACAGCATCCCGACGTAAGTGTTTTACCTTTCCATATGTCCCAGAGTAGTGTGAAAGGCAAGGAAGATGGCATCAATCACAGATCTGTTGTGCTGCTATGCAAACTGTAGTGGATCTAGTGTAGCAGCGTAACAATATGACACATGACCAGCCTCTCCAGACTCTCCATCACCACGGAGGTTAACGTGATGGGCTGATAGTCATTCAGGCAGGACATTTAATTTCCAAGATTTGGATAAAAACAATATTGTTGTGTGATTTTCAGTTAGTCTGATTCTTTTCTTTTATACGACTTTGCTTTTGCTTTCATGACCATTGATTTTTTGACTCACATTTTGAACTTGATGTCTATTCAGTTAGAGATTTAGGGTAACACCTAAGTTCAACGTCTTGACTACATCTCATCTTCTGACCCTTTTCATTAAAGATTTTACTGTCTGTTTTCAAGTTAGAATATGAAGTATAAAGCCAACACACATTTGAAACTAAATGGGCTTAAGCAAGCTTGTAGCAAGTGCTACACTGGTGGTAGGAAGACTAACCTGAATTTGAAGTAAAAAATACTGAGATGGCATCTGGAAGAGCATTTCATTATACAGAGTCAATATAACTGGTTCACCGACAAAAGTGCGATAGACATATGTACCCCGACAAAACCATGATGGACAAATGAGCGCCGACAAACCCGCTAACTGGTTTTCGACAAATGCGCGCCTAAAAATCGTAAGAGAGGCCAAGAGAGTGGGACGCGTACGTGCGCCTTATGTACACATTATGTGCTAGGTTATAACTGTTATAACTTCTGATGGCATGCCGCAAACAAATAACTCAGTCGAGGGTTGGCATAACGTGACAAAGCGGAATTACCAGCAGTCAGGCAGCCAGCAAGTCTAAATACGCTCAACTATCAAGACATCTTGCTGCAATTCTTCCTACATATGCAGGGCGTGATCTTAAGGACTATCTGCGTGCCGTGCTGATGGCATACCGCGTCTCATAATATTGACTTCTAAAATAAACATTATTATATATGCTTTAAACTAGTAATTCATATTTAATGAAACTTTCGCGATTTTGTCGTCACGATTTTGACGCCGCGTTTTAATCGGCGCTATTTTGTCGGCGCTCATATGTCTATCGCGCAAATGTCGGGTCACAATATAACCAGCCCAGAACCACAGCAAGTGTTATTTTTCCTTTAGTTTCTTGGTATTGTGGTTACTGCCTCTGTTCATTGCTCCTTGTAGTGATGTCTCTAATAAATTCATTTTGTTTGAGATTTTGACCTGCAACAAGTGATAGCAAATGTTGTCTTGTGCTCAACTCACTCCTCACAATGCCTTTGCTGCTTGACTGACCTGCAGCTCATTTTCATAATTTGGAAAGCAATTTTAAGTAAATGTACAAGCATGCATGTTTGGATTTGAAGCAATAAATAAAAGACTCACCATTCTACTGTGCCATGTTGCCATAAGTTGTGCTATGAACACCTAAAAGGAACTCTGAAAGGAGTTTGAGATGGTAATGTGGGACACTGTATGGTCCCGTCTTGTTTATTCACAGAAATGCAGTGTGGCTCTCCTCATTAGCTAACTCTGCCGCACTCAATGGAAAAAGACAAAAAGACCTAGAAGGAGATGTCCTAGAAAATGTATCAGTGTCCACTTCAAAATGATTCTTATAGAGTTCTCCTCAGTTATTTCAGAAAGAAAAATAAATTTAAAAACATAGTCTCACTTTTTTTGAAGATCTCATGGTCCCTTAAATATGTGACAGAGACAAATGTTGCATCGTACACGAGGTGAGCTTGTTCATAATGTTTCTCCCTGGCTCTGCCATCTGCCCTCTAGCCGTAGGTGCAGAACTTTGTGTCTCCACTGCCGTTGCCAGCTGTAAGGCTATTCACAGATGGCCTCCTTAGGAGATCTGAACTTCATCTCACAAGATGCTCTAATAAATAAATTGTTTGTTTTTTTCTTCAGTAAAGAAGATGTACATTTTGAACATTGCCACTGTATTTTAATACCATCTATATCCCATTCCTTGTTTTCCCCATTTTTGCATCCTTTATTTGTGTGAGTATTCCTATTATTTTGTATCCTTGCTGTTCTTTACCTAGAATTTTAATTAATGGTAATTGTTTTGCTTGCATAAGTGTTTAGTTTGTGGGAAAGCTGATAACATGAAAGACTGTAGATTTTAAGAATATACCCCGGAACAGGAAGACCAAAATCACAACCAGTCTTTCCAGAACTCAAAATATAATTTGATTAACTGGAAAAATGAAACCAAATTCCAAATCAAAATCTAAAACTTCACATCCAAAAAACAAAAGCTTATATTCCGAAGCTGAGAAAACAAAGCAACTGATTCAAATAATCACTAAACATTAAGCAAAAAGCACAAAGGAGCAAAAGAACACAGCAGCTTTCATTACCTAATGGCACAACAAATAGCCTGTAGTCAACTGGGGCCTCATGTATAACGCCGTGCGTAGAACTCGCACTATAACATGGCGTAAGCACAAAAGCCGAAATGTGCTTACGCACAGAAAAATCCAGATGCAGGAATCTGTGCGTACTCCAACTTCCACGTTCTTTCGTTACATAAATCCCGATCAGCGTGAAAACTAACGCTCGTGCACGCGCATTATGTAACGCCCCAAATCCTCCCAGAATTACGCCTCTTTGAATATGTAAATCAATATAAGTCGCCCTTAAGCACAGCCTTCTGTGAAAAGACAATGGGAAAAGCACGGGGGAAACATAAAAATTTCAGCGAATACCAAGTGGAGGCAAAGGAAAAACATAGTATTTGTTCAAATAAGCCGTGATATAATCAACAAAAGGAAGTTGATCGAGTGATATAGCGTGTTGGAGAAACTTGAAAGCTCACATCCACAAAATCGCACCGTGCCGGAAATAAAAAAGAAGTCACATATCAAAGTCACCGTGGAAAGCCGAGTTGTAAGCCCACTGTCTGAGTGTCGTATGAAAGCTTATTAGGGTACAGAGAAAAAAGCCACATGGTGGGGAAAAAGCACGAAATGTCAACTTCAATCTCGACATTTCCACTTTAATCACGTAGTTTATTTTGTCATTAAAGCAGAACATCATAAAGTTTATCTTAAAATTGTTTAATTAACCAGTTTCTCAAATCACATCGTAATTAAAGTAGCATGTTAAATGCTTTGTTTTGTATTTGATTTTCTATGTGCTCTATGTGTGTGAATCACTATTTGCTTCTTAAACTGGCTCTCTTCCTCCAACTGGACACAGAATCCATTACATTCGTGATATTACAGCTCTCTGAATAACTAAAATATTGAGATGTATACGTGATGTAATTTTCATGATGATAGGAGCTAAAGCACGTTATTAAACATGTTTCACTTCGATGAAATAATTTATTGCAGTAGTACTCAGGGGAGGCTCTAAGCTTGTGGTGGCACTGGGCAGAGGAAGAATCGGTGGCTCCTTCGCCCGCCAATGTCAGTAAAGTATCTTATGCACGGTGGATGGCCACATATGTTGCAGACACTAGCTGCCTCGTGCTCATGACACAAGCATTTAACTTTTGCCGAAATTTGTCACTGCGTTTTTAGCTGTGTTGTTATTTTCTCTTTCTGTTTTATATTCAATATATATTGGCGTAGCCGTCACTGCAGTCAATGCTTTTCTTTCCCCAAGTAACCGATCGCCATACAATCAGCTCTGTAATAGACGTTAAGCCATCTGTAAGCTTAGCGCCGATTCTTCAAAACTAATATTGTTAGAAGTTAATTACAATCAGATGCGTTACACTAATAAACAATATGCGGTTAGTTTCTGTGTATTTATAAAGCCGCGTCATGAAAATAATGAGTAATCACCCAAGAACAGTAGCACTGCTTTGACGCTGGGTGCCGCCAGTTTGCAAAACCGAGCGGAGAACTTGCGTACGACAAGACATGAGGTACCGTGGAAAAGTGCGTGGCTTTACGCCAAGTGTAGGTTTTATACATCGCGATTTGAATGTGGAAAAGTTCTTACGCAGCATTTCTGTGCGTACGCACCATTTATACATGAGGCCCCTGGTGTCTTAACAACAATAATAACTTATTTCTTGTATAGCCCAAATCACACAAGGAATGCCACAGTGGGCTTAACAGGCCCTGTTTTTTGACAGTCCCCCTAACCTTAACTCCCTAAGAAGACAAGAAAAAAGTTTGTGGTCTTAAATAGACCTCTAAGATTTCTATTATGATTGTTTTCGGAACCTATTTTGCTGATCTTTAGATGCAATCATAGTTTTTTTGGATAGCAATATTCACTTCCGACACTGTGTATTTTTTAAAATGTTGTTTTCAGAGATTAATGATTTTTTTGGCATCTTAACTTTATACGTTTCCTAGTCTTTTTTAAGGACACACTTCTGGTTTCCAGAGGTGTGGTGTCTGACGTCATTGACGCGATGGGTCACAAATAATTCAAAAGAAATCTCTGTGTGGTTGTTGTTTTGCTAGACCCATTTGTGAAACGTGGCTAACAACTACCATCCCAGATGCTAACATGGAGCTACCCGGCTTTAGCACAGTTAGAGCGGACAGAGACACAAATACCTGTGGGAAGGGGAAAGGAGATGGACTCACTCTCTATGTAAATACAAGGTGGTGCAACTTCGGACATGTAAACGTCAAAATCTCCACTTGCTGCAGGAACATCGAACTGTTGGCAATAAGTCTGCGTCCCTATTACTTACCCAGAGAGTTTGGACACGTGATTGTTGTTATTGTTTACATCCCTTCTCGGGCGGACATGGAAATAGCGGGTGACATCATCCATTCCGCTGTTGCTAAATTACAAACACAGCACCCTGAGGCGCTTGTGCTAATCGCTGGAGACTTTAACCAAGTGACACTGGACAAAACATTACCTGCCTTCTCCCAGTATGCGGATTGTAACAGCAAGGGAAATTGGACTATTGACCTACTATATGCAAACGTTAAAGACGCATATAGCGCCACCCTGCTGCCTTGGGTTGGGAAAGAAGATCATAACCTGGTTCTGCTTCAGCCTCAATACAAACCAAGAGTGAGGGAGCTACCTACAACCACACGCTCATTCAGGAAGTGGTCCCCTGAGGCAGAGCAGGCTCTGAGAGACTGCTTTGGAACCACGGACTGGGATATCCTGCTGGGGTCACATAGTGAGAACATTGAGGAGGTTGTTGACTGCATCAGGAGTGGGCAGGAGGAGGAGTATAGGAACCTAATCAAGGACTTTGTTAAATGGTGCGACTCAAACCACTTACACCTGAAAACCAGCAAAACCAAAGAGCTGGTGGCGGATTTTAGGAGACCCAGGCCCCACCTGGACCCCTTGATTATCAGAGGTGACTGTGTGCAGAGGGTACAGACCTATAAATACAGCTGGATGATAAATTGGACTGGACTGCCAATACTGATGCTCTGTGTAAGAGAGGACAGAGCCGACTATACTTCCTTAGAAGGCTGGTGTCCTTCAACATCTGCAATAAGATGCTGCAGATGTTCTATCAGACGGTTGTGGTGCGCGCCCTCTTCTACGCGGTGGTGTGCTGGGGAGGCAGCATAAAGAAGAGGGATGCCTCACGCCTGGACAAACTGGTGAGGAAGGCAGCCTCTATAGTAGGCACAGAGCTGGACAGTTTGACATCCATGGCAGAGCAGCGGGCGCTGAGCAGACTTCTGTCAATCATGGAGAATCCACTGAACAGGATCATCTCCAGACAGAGGAGCAGCTTCAGCGACAGATTGCTGTCATCGTCCTGCTCCACTGACATACAGAGGAGATCGTTCCTCCGCCACACTATACGACTCTTCAATTCCACCTGAGGGGTTAAACGTTAACACTACACAAGATTATAGACTGTTATACAGTGGAACCTTGGTTCACGACCATAATTCATTCCAAAACTCTGGTCGTAAACTGATTTGGTCGTGAACCAAAGTAACTTCCCCCATAGGATTGTATGTAAATACAATTAATCCATTCCAGACCGTACAAACTGTATGTAAATATATTTTTTACAGACAAATATAGTTAATCTTATCATAGAATGCACAGCGTAATAGTAAACTAAATGTAAAAACATTGAATAACACTGAGAAAACCTTGAACAACAGAGAAAACTAACACTGCAATAGTTTGCGCTATAGCGCTATGAACCGCTCGCTAAAAACACTTTTTTAATTGAGTTTTAAGCACAGGGAAAAAAATGAACATTTGAAAAATCCGTAATTTAATAAACCACCAAGAAAAGTAACATTGCAACAATGCATGCTACGAACCGATTGCTGTAAACAGAAGTGAAGTGGAGGTTAAAATCCAATAGAAAAAAGTCTTCATTAAATACAACGAGGTTAAAACAATGCTTGAATCTGTCTCTTTAAAAACAAGCCTGGTGCATTCTTTAACTGCCTTCTTGGCCTTATGCGTCCAGCCATCTCTCTCTCTCTCTCCCTCGTGTGTGTGTGTGTGTGTGTCTCTCTCATGCGTGTGTGTCTCTGTTGCGGACGTGTGTCTCTCTTTCGCGCGCGCCGCATGTGTGTGTGTGCATATCTCTCTTGCGTGCGCATGTCTGTGTGTGTGTCTCTCTCTCTCGCTCACTCGCTGCACAGGGAAAGCACAGGGAGAGACTGAACACGTGTGGAAATCATCGGTGCGCACAAACCGAAAGGGAAACTGGCTTGTTCGTATACTGAGTGTGTGGTCGTGAACAGATGCAAAAGTGTTGCAAACTTTGGTCGTAAACCGATACGTGTTCCAAGACGTTCGTGAACCAAGGTTCCACTGTACCTGCATTTTTATCACTCTTTAATTTAATTTTGTTTTTTATCAGTATGCTGCTGTTGGAGTATGTGAATTTCCCCTTGGAATTAATAAAGTATCTATCTATCTATCTATCTATCTATCTATCTATCTATCTATCTATCTATCTATCTATCTATCTATCTATCTATCTATCTATCTATCTATCTGTGACTTCAATATTTGAATTTTACTTAGGCTTTGATGACAGATAGGACAAATTCTTTGTTACAATCTTTTTGTGTTTTTGATGTATCTTCTTCTGCTGTCTCCATTAGTCAAAGTTTGCCTCCTTTTTCGGCAAACATAGCAGTGACTGCAGGCCTTATAAATGCAGCACCTGAGAGTAATAATTCAATCAGTGGCCCTGCCATTGCAGCCATAATAAAGAGTAATAGACCAAGGAGAATTTCAAAAGACACAATAAAATATGGCTTAAAAAAGGTGTGGGGGAAAAAGGTAGGCACTGAGAATAGCATAAACATGGGCAAGACACGGCTATACACCTAAAAACCTTGAAAGTCATTGTATTATTAGTCCTGGTGAAATAAAGATCAAAATAGATACAAAGAATCCAATGTTAGAACTGAAAATAGAGAAAACAATGCAGTTGGCCCTCCATGTCCCCAAATTCTGCAACCATGGATTCAACCAAGCGTGGACTGAAAATATTTGAGAAAAAAAATCCAGAAGGTTCCAAGCAGCAAAGCTTGAATTCACTGCAAGTTGGGCACTGGGCTGAATCCATGCAAGTGAAGTAATGTGTTGGCATACCCTGCTGTAGCCCCCCATACGTTCACAGCTCCTCAGTCTGTCCAGCACTCATTGTTTGAATGTTGTGCGCCTTGTTACTTTCTCACATACAAAGTATAGGGAAAGTATTGTAACAGTCCAAAAATTGAATATCGAGATTTTGATGAACCACAATGTTTTAGACCTCCCTCACTTTCTTGAATACAAAGTATAGGGAAAGTATTGTAATCATCCAAAAATTCAATTTTCAAGATGTTTTTGATTTCCATGAGTCTGAAAATACCATTTTTGGAATTATGTCTGTGTATCTACAGTATCTGTGTGTGTGCATGTAAACACAGTAACTTGAGTACGCTTTCAGTTAGGTCAACCACATTTTTCATATAAGTATTAGGTATAAAATGTAGATTTCCATCAACTTTTGGGCTATTTCTGTTAACGAGAAGGGGTACTTTGCCTTTTATTCATGCAGCTGCAGAGTCCGATTTATTAACTTTACTTTTAGAATAATTCTTCAATATATTATTAATTTGATTTGAATTGTTGTTGATGGTTCCTTAATGTACATAATATAAAAATATAATCATTGTCTTGCGGTTTACTCCTCAAATATCCATCCCGATATCTGAGTATACGAGAAAGTCGAGGGGAGACCACTGACGATTTTGTCTCATTTGTTCGCTACTAAAAAGCAGTTAAGTGAGTGATCAAAGCGATCCCTCAAAAGCTAAAATGCTATCTATCAACAAGAAAATAAAACTCTTAGATCTTATGAAAAGTGGCATGTTGCTTGCCTAAGAGTGCCATAAATTTGGTAATAATGAATCAGGCATTCACACAATAAAGCAGAAAATGCTGAAATTCATGGATGTGGTAGTGCTGCCCCTACCGAACAATACAGAGTGACAACTATTTACATAGCATTTACATTGTTTTAGGTATTAAAAGTAATCTAGAGATGATTTAAAGTAGAGAGAAGAATGTGCGTAAGTTATAAGAAAATACCAATTCATTATAAATAATCTGTGGATTTTGGTATCCGTGGGGGGGTCCTGGAACCAGTTCCCCCCAGATACCAAGGGATGACTGTATTCACAGTTAAAACAAATTATATGCATGTAATATGTCTTCCCCGTGGTGTCATGGGTCAAAAAAGCACAGAGTTAAAGAAGCACAGGACCACTAATTCAGTTTCATAGTATGTATGATATTCGGGCTGTGGGAAAAACCAGGAGCCAGAGAAAAAACCAATGGAATCATTGTGAGAACTTCACACACTCACTGACCGGGTTGTGATCTGATGAAAGGTCTTAGGGGATGTGAGGGAGCTGCACTGACCACCACTCTGTCCTGTTCTACTGTACTGTACTGTGGTGTAGTAAAGATGACTGTGTAAAGATAGACTGGGAAATGATATGTCAGTCACATGGGGATGATGCTGATGGACTCGGTCACTGCATCACTGACTATATTAACTTCTGTGTACCCTCAAAGACAGTGAGTTGCTTTCCAAACAACAAGCCCTGGATTACTAAAGAGCTCAAAAGTCTCCTGAATGAGAATAAAGAGAGCATTTAAATCTGGTGATGAAGAAGAGCTGGGAAACTGGAGCCTATCCTATCAACCATCAGGCACCAGGCAGGACCAATTGAGCATCACAGTGTCAACAAACACTTTAAAGGTCTATTTAGACATCGACAGTCCCCCTAGCCTGCATGTCTTTGGATGGTAGCAGGAAAACAGGGCATCCAGAGGAAACCTACCCGCTCTATTTTAAAGTCCTGTTTTAGAAATCGATAGATGTGATTGGTACTTTACAATGTCCATTGATAGATAAATAGATATGGCAGGTAATATATAATTTATAGGCATATCTAAAAGACGCAATATGTGCATATAGTATAGATAGATAGATAGATAGATAGATAGATAGATAGATTGATAGATAGATAGATAGATAGATAGATAGATAGATGTGAAAGGCACTATATAATAGATAGACATACAGACAGATAGATAGATAGATAGATAGATAGATAGATAGATAGATAGATGTGAAAGGCACTATATAATAAATAAATAGATAGATGTGAAAGGCACTATTTAATAGATAGATATGAAAGACACTATATGATAGATAAATAGATGTGAAAGGCACTATATAATAGATAGATAGATATGAAAGACACTATATGATAGATAGATAGATAGATAGATAGATAGATAGATAGATAGATAGATAGATAGATCTTACTGCTTTCTCTGTGCTTACTCAATGATCTACCTACCTATCACTACCTTTCAACACTTACATATTTTGTAACATATAAATTCAATTTTAAACATATACTTATCTATCTGTCAGTAAATATGTAGCACAGCAGCACAACACAATGTGAAACCTGGAAAGTCTGAGCTAGCTTCCCCAAATAAAATGTGTGTGGGTTGGCACTGGCAGGCGTGGGCAGAATGGATTTTATTTATTTCTGTTCCTTTTTTCATGCCTGTGATTAATATAAATCTATAAATGAAGCACTGATGAGCACTCAGCAGAAGGAGAATCCAGTGGGACAGGGTGTGAGAGATGAGGTAGAACAACCAAGACAGGAATTGTGCTCCCCATTTCCTGTTTTTCTTTAAAGCAGTTGTTCCTTAGCTTTTGTATTTTCTGATGAATCGTTTCTGTTCCTTTCACTTTATTTTTATATAATACAGCTCCCAGTAGAATTCCTTAGAACAAATACATAGATTGTCACAAAAAAGCAGAAATTATATGAGACTAAAAATAATAAACTGTATTTGTATGTAGTTAACAGTTTATTCCATATGACTGATGCTATTAAGATTTTCCAACTTCTTAATGTCATTAGAAAACATGGCAGCAGATGAGAATAATGAAAAAAAGACTCGCTTTTAAGCTACAAACAAAGGAAATAAACATCTTGGTGCTATACATCACAGGCTTAGTCCACACTACGGCAGATGAATTTGAAAACACCATTTTCGTTCGAAACGTTCTCCTTTCACGCTATCTTTTTCCGATCATTTTCTAAAAGATCATTAGCTTCACCAAAAGACCAAGAAGGTATACTGTACACCTGTCTTATTGGACATGCGTGGTTTATCAGCCAAGAGCACTGACTGTTTCATTACAGAGCAAGTTCAAAATAAAGCAAAATGGCAAAACAACGAGGAAAATAACAAAATGGGCTGCTTTGTGAAGACAGACGATGAAGTGCAACTGATTTAAAAGTTTACCGGTGGTATAAGGTGGCCAAAACCTTGGAAACACATACTAGACATCTTACCAAAGTGAAATCTTTTAGTGTTTCTGGATGCAATGGCCATCATCCGATGAAGAAAAGTTAGAAAAGGACTACGATGAGAGCACAGGGGACCAAACTAAAGTCACATGACAATTATACACCACCAGCATTTTTAAAAAGCTGCATTTTCATCGTCACCACATTCTGTGTGAAAATCACATTTTGGAGAGCGTTTTCAAAACACTGCATCTTTGGTAGTGGAAAATACTGTTTGAGTTTGACTAGAAGACCTAGGAGAATTAAAAAAAGATGTGTTTTCAAATTCCTCCATGTCAATCCCTGCCGGGCCTAATCCTGCTGGCCTCACAGCTCCTCTCTGGGTAATCTGCAGTGCCCAGAAGTTGTCCAAGCTGAAGTTCACGTTTAAGGTGAGGGTGTGTGTTGGTGCAGCGCTAGAGACGGTGAGGTTGTTTCTCCCATCTGCTGTGAGGTCAGTTACTAAGACTAGAGGAGGTTGCTTGATGAAAGCAAAAGTGGCATCACAGTATTCAGGATATCAAGAAGGCAATAAATGGACGTTGTTTGTATTGGCTGATAATTATTATAAAGATAGTGATTGTCAGAGTCTGACACATCATTAAAGCATTGAGAAATCATTTGAAAGGAAGCAAAGGGGAACTGTCAAAGAGGTGGTTATGGAAGGGATGACCCACGGCTTAACAAACAGGGGCCCCAAGCCTTCCATTATGGTCTCCCGGATGGGTATGGCGTTCCTCTCCATCTCGCCTTGGCACCTACAGGGCAGAATACACTTTAGGGACCTAAGGACCTGGTGAGAAGTTAAGCAAAATGACACCTTTCATTGGCTTGTTGAACTTTCTTATTTATGGCCCCATGTCCACGAAATTTGGTAGGCGGCTTCCCTGCGCTAACCGAAACCGACATACGTACTTATTTTGGTGGTATGACGCCACTGTCGGCCGCCATATTGAACTTTCCAACATCACTAATTCTCCAACTTCCCGTGTAGGTAGAAGGCTGAAATTTGTCAGGCTCATTCCTTACAGCTTACTTACAAATGTTAGGCAGGTTTCATTTCGAAATTCTACGCGTAACGGTCATAACGGTTGACAACGTTCGCCATGTTGAACTTTCTTATTTATGGCCCCATCTTCACGAAATTTGGTAGGTGGCTTCCCTGTGCTAACCAACACCAATGTAAGTACTTAATTCAGTGGTATGATTGCACGGCCATATCAGGTTCACTCTTGATATCCAGAGGAACATTGTGTCTTATGTATTGAATAACTGGGACAGGTTCAAGGTGTGGACTGATGACGGTACAGGAGATAATTATACTACACAGGAGCACTAGAAGAGTGAAACGCTTAAGCCCTTCACCTATGCATCTGCATGTGAGTTGATGTCTAATTGAAACAAACCATGAAACTCAAACCGATTATGACAGCAGCAATCCAAGCTGTGAGATTTGAAACAAGATTACTGTTCACATGGCCAACTGTACGTTACATGCTCAAGAGTAAGCTCAGCGCACAGTATGGTCATGTTACAACTGGAGGGCCGAACTCACAATGTGGTATACAAAGAGATCCTTAACAAATAATTATTGGTATATTTTCCCTCAGTTTAAAAAGGTTTAATTTTCTTCTTAATAAAAATTTTAAGGCAGTACTTTGCCGCTTTGAAGCGCGGATATTTTGCTAGGTAGCCAATAAAAGGTGTAATTTTGCTTAACTTCTTACTACATCCATAATGGCTAACACGGTACAGCACCCTAGTACTCAAGAACCTGAAAAGCGTCTAAACTATTATTTGTCTCAGATTAGAAACATGGAGGGGTTACTGGACATGGGCACCATATCAAGCCTGTCCATCTCTACACTGCTTATCGGTATCCTTCAATAAGGGCGTGTAAATAAAGGTGAGCTTCAAAAGGGCAACCTCAATTGGGCACAGTGAATAAAGGCAAACGCAACAAAATTATTACAGAAAATTTATTAGATAAAGGCAATGATTGAACGTATAAAAATGCGAAAGCAAGAATATTAAAACATTCAATTAATTAATGCATAAACTTCTAACGAACTATTTCTAGAACAAATAACAAATTTGTGAAGAAAATTTATTAGATAAAGGCAATGATTGAACGTATAAAGATGTGTTTCCCGTTGATAGTTTTCTCCTTTCTGAAAGTGTAGCCTTCGACTACGAGTAGATCTGCACCTTTGTTGCTCTTCACATATTCCAGAGCCATTTGAACTAAATTATTTACGAACGCCTTTATTCGCCATGCCCAATTGAGGTCGCCCTTTTGAAGCTCTCCTTTTTGTGCGCGCCCTTATTGAATAGAACCATTTCCAGAATTGAAAGGAGACCGTATTGTGACAAAATTGAAGTCACCTGGAACACAGAATCAGTTAAGCAAGTAAGTGAAGCTGTGAACGGGAAAGTATAACTAGCAGACGGAGCAGAAAGAAATTATAACAATGTTATGCCTCATCACATTTCAGGATGAAAGTAGATAGCATTTGATTGGCTAATAATTGCACCATCAGAGAATCCAACTTGCTTCATTTGATGACCAAATGGAGAGCAAGGAATTGAAGCAAAAATATGAGCTTAATTTTGTGTTTGCTGCTACTTGAGACTGCCTTCTTTATGGACCATCTGGTATGCTAAATACTGTAAATATGTATAAATGGACATTTACATGCGTGAGAAACAATACCTGATTTCAACTTTCATTCCTTGGCAACAACCGAATTGGTCTACATGGTGGCACCATGCAGAATTTTAAGTATTGAAAAAGTTGAATTGAGAGTACATCTCAGTCATTTCAGTCTGCGTTCTCCACACCAGATTATTAGAGATATTATTTCTGCACTGCCCTAGAGAAGTTAGAAGAAGAAGGAATGGATCGGGGCGGGGTGGAGATGTGAAGGACGCAAGGCTCAAAACCAGGAGATCAATTCTAACGTGCGCCTAAGCCAGTCAGTCAAAGTCAGAAAACAGGGAGTGATATTTATAAACTGGAGTTAAATTAGAAACCAAGAATGCAGTAAATAACAGACAAAGACTCTGTCATGACCCAGGCTTTTTTTTTTTTTTTACCGTGTCCTGTTCGGCTGTGAAGCAATCAGAATTGATGTCTGAATGCTGGCGACTAGCCTTACAGTTTTTCTCTCAGGTGGAGCGTTACAGCTTCTGCTGACGTCACGCCTGATACCAAAACTTTATTAAAAATATTTTCAGATGTTTTTAAGATTCGAACCGGACACGGAGACAAAAGTGAAAGAAAAAGAAGAGAGAAAAGGAAGAGATGGAGGTAAAGGGGGAAGGGGGGTTTTCGTATACAATAAACAATAAATGAACCAGAATCCGCTTCTAGACCTGCAGAAAGAGAGGGGGGGGAAAAAAACCACAAGACAAAAACATTGCAGCATCAGCTACATGAAGATATATAAAAGTAAAAATGTTTGCTGACAATCATACAGTAATTATTACTAAGGCATTTAGGGCCAACCACAACCTTAGGTCATGTGCTGAAGATGTCCAAATCATACTTATGAAATCACCATGTGAGCACCTGTGTGCGTCACGCACGCTTGTATGTGTCGGTTTCTCTATAGGAGCATCCAATAGTGAGTGTGAAGGGCCACAGACCTGCCCCAAAAACGTGCAGAAGATGGAGGGAGTTCCAAGCCCAGAGATCCAGAGGTCACCCCAGAGCGCGGAGACCCCGGGGAGGCCGTCACCAGAGAAGCCCCAACCCCTCCTCGAGAGGCGCAGAGGATCACCCCGGGGGGCCACAACCAGCAGCCGGCAGAGTCCCGGGAGATATCAATGGCAAGCCCTCAGGCCTGCCCGCAGCCGCTCACCCCCGAGTCGGCCGGGCCCGGAAACCCAGCAGCCCGGGACCCAAGGGCGACCCATCCCGCCGAGGACCCAACAGAGCCCAGGGAACCAGATCCCACCAGGCAGCCACCGGGAGCGACCAGACAGATGATTAAGGCAGGGGGAGGGTAGGCGAAGATGTTGTAGTATTGTCATGACCCAGGCTTAAATAACGTTGCACTGGACATGATTGTGGGGGCGTGGTCTAGCAACCACTCCCGTATATGGAGGGAATTACAAAACAAAATGGTACAATAAAACAATAACTCTTAGAAATAAGTAATTCATAGAAAATGAAGGTTGTATTAGATACCCAATACTTCAAGACAAAAAAATATGAAGAGCAAAAAAAATCAGTTCAGCAAAAGATAAAATAAATAAAAACTAACAAACCTAACAGAACCTCTCTCCTAGGGTGCAGAGTCCAAATGTACCCATTGGGGTTTCCTAGGATTGCAATGGGAAAATAACCATGAATATTAGGAACATGAGAATGTTCTTCAGGGCCATAGGCCTGCCAATGAACAAGATAATGAACTGTTGAGCCATGTCTACCGAAATCCAACACAGATTTCACCTTGGGTTCGTTCTCAGTGTCAACCTGAAAAGGATATAGAGGTATAAATTATCTGTAGCAGTGGTTGGAATAGTTAATTTAAAAATAAAATGGAAGTGTCATCTATAGGTGACTGACCCGATTCTTCTAAGAATAGTGTAAGATCCTATGTATTGAGGACCTACATTATGAGACGGTTGTGGATGTTGAGAACCATGCCTTCAGGACGCTTAACTCTGGAGGTTCTTTACATTTGTGGTTCATGAACCGCTTAGTATTACATTTTTACATTTACTTATTTGACTGACGCCTTTATCCAAGGCAACGTACAACATTAATGATACAATTGGTTATATTTCTTTTTGGTTTTCTAATTGCAGTACAGGCAGGTCAAGTCACTTGCTTACGGTCATACAGTGTCAGTAGCAGGATTTAAACCCAAAACCTCATGGTTTGAAATCCAAAGTCTTAAAACACTACACCGGCAGTTCTCAACCTGTAACAAAAAAGGGGGCATGAAGATGTGAAAAAAGAAAACAAGAATCGAAAATATGAAAAATACATCTATTAAAATGAAAACAAATTAACTTAAACTACATTCTGATACTAGAAAAATAAATATAGAGTTAGATAAATGACGATAAAAGTTAAGTAGGTGTAATAAAACTAGTAGCGGTGTATCGGCAGCAAAAAATATAGGAATAAATTTTATTAGGGTTTCAAAAAAACATTAGGGGGCCGCGATTAAAACTGTTATGAAAACTCAGGTCGCAAATACTTAAAGGTTGAGAAACACTGCACTACACCATACTGCCTAGCAGACGCCCCCATCTTTAATAGGTTCTCCTGCACCTGCTTCGACATATCATGTCACCTAATGAGGTACTCTGCCAAAAACTAGGAACGGAGGAAGAGACAGATAGAAATTTAAATTCTGGGGGTTTGGACCCCTAAAGATATTTGAATGATGACATCTTAGTGGAACTATCATTCCTAGTGAATTCTACAAAGGGTAATGTTGACTTCCAATTCACCTGAAAAGTATTTGCAGTGCAACTGAGCTATTTTTAAGCCCTTATTAACTCTCTGTATTTGTCCATTAGACTCTTGATGGCACCCTGAAATTTGATTCTATTTACTGTCAATTTTATTACAGGGAAAACACCAAAATCTCAAAAAGAATTGTGGGTCTCTGTCCGAAATTATGTGATCAAATGATTTTTCTATTGAAAATATCTGTGAGTTCTTTAGAACTTCTTTAGGGGTGTGAAATGGGCACATTTGGAAATCTCGTCAACAACCACCAAGATAGTGGTACGCTGTTGTGAAGGTGGGCGGTCTATGATAAAATCCTTACATCCATATGGCTTTTCTGAGGGAAGGAATGATTGGAAAATAGGAGGACTGTGAGAGAATTTAGTTCCACTACAAGCCTAAATTGCCATAACAAACTCCCATACATCAACTGATAGATTTTCCCATCAGTAATAATATGGCAATAATTCCTTTGTTAGCATTTTACCTGGACGATCGAAAAGTGAAGATGAATTAGCCCAATTTAAGAACTCAGAAATACTGAAATTGAACTGAGCAGCCAAAACATTAGAGAATAAATTGCTTGGCTAATGTGTATATATGACTGCCAGAATTGTTTCTGGAGATAGAAATGATGCTGGCTCTGAGGCCACTTTATTAGGCTCAGATTCTCATGACAAACCATGAGCTTTACAGTTCTGTTCCACCAGCATAATATGAGATGACAAAGTTAAATCGAGTAAGGCATAGCTCAGCGTTTCTCAACCTTTAAGTATTTGCAACCCGAGTTTTCATAACAGTTTTAATCGCGCCCCTGGTAACATTTTTTTTAAATGTAGATGCATATTTTATTATACCTACTTAACTTTTATCGACATTTATCTAACTCTATATTTATTGTTCTAGTAGTACCAGAATGTAGTTTAAGTTAATTTGTTTTGGTTTCAACAGATGTTTTTTTCATATTTTTGATTCTTGTTTTCTTTTTTTCAGATTTTCGCCCCCCACTTTTTGTTACTTTGCGCCCCCTTAGGGGGACCCGCCCCACAGGTTGGGAACCACCTGCACCGCCAATTTAGTTTGCCTGGCCTTAAATCATTTTACCATTTTAATATGTTTAAAATTATATGGTCTGTGTAGGTGTTAAGTGGGTAATGGGCCTCTTCCAACCAATAGTGCTATTCTTTTAATGATAATTTCATAGAAAGAGAGAGGTTGTAAGCCTGCTCTGATACAGCACATTGCCGCACCCACCACATGACAAACTACAGCAGGATCCCAAATTGGGACCCTAGTGCAGTGGTGCTATGGGTGACACCTCAGCACCACACTAATTTGAATGGAGTAGAACAGCATGAGGTTTTTTACAGTGGCTGGAGGGACAATCCTGCCACCAACCCTGCAAGTTTTCCCTGCAAGTTGGAGGACCTGTTGGCAGGGCTGAATGGAGATTAACATCATACCCAGAATGGAGCAGTCACAGGTTAAGGGCCTTGCTCAAGGGCCCAACAGAGTGGAATCACTTCTGGCATTTACGAGATTTGAACCGGTAACCGGTTCCAATTTTTCGGCGCATAGCTACTGTGTAATTCCTTGTTGCCCACATCATAATTTTGGTCAGCAGGGTTTTCATTTTTAATGAAAAATGCATATTGATGGAATTTACCCATATCAAGATTTTTGTTGTGATGAAACAGCACCTAAACAGATATTTGAAGTGTTTACTTTAACTTCAATTTCTAATGAAGCAGCGGTGTGTCTTAGGATGTTGCCACTGCTGAACAATTCTTCTAACAGATTGAAAGACTGCTGAGCCTAAGATGGTCACTTGAATTTCTAGTGACTCTTCTTAGTGAGTGAGGTGATAGAGGCAATAATGGAACTAAAGTTCTTGATGAATCATCTGTAGCAGTTGGAAAAACCCACAAATCTAGCTGTACGTTATCAGGTGGTTTCCAGTTCAAAATTGACATGATGTTTGATTGATCCATACTTAAGCCACAATGAGAAATCCCATACCCAAAAAACAAGACAAGATTCTTTGTGGAAGTCACATTTCTCGTGTTTTACATATGGTTTATTTTCTTGCAGTTATTTTAGAACTCATCTAAAGTTTCACACGAGTGCCCTGGTCATTAGAAAATATGAGAATGTCATCAATATGGAGTAAAACAAAGGGGCCCAACACATCTCAAAAGATGTCATTTATAAAAGGCTGAAAAACTGGCAGAAAATCTATAAGGTGTAAGTGAAAATGAATGTCTGTTCCAATGAGAGTTTTTAAACCACATGGGTTTTCAGTTTCTTCATGGATTGTTTCAGTTCTCACGCCATTATTTAATTGATTATACAAATGAGCTTTCTACTATTGTTAAAGCGAAAAAAAAATGGGAGTCATCATCATTCCATTGCCGCAGGATCTTATGCTGAGATCATCTTGACGTTACACTTCAGGAAACGTATGGACAGTTTTCAAAGTGTGTCACTTAGCACGCTTTCAGCAGCCACAGATAGAAGCGTCCACAAAATACATTTCTAGAGGCAAATGTTTGGCCAATTGTATTATTCCTGTCTTTGGCTAAATAATCTGTCTCAATATTTCAGAAATCGATCCATTTATGTTTCAGAGCTGAACATGAATTACTAAACTCAGCAACACAATCTCGAAAGCAGTAGGGTAACATGTTAAAAGTAACGTGCAATACGTAGCCTGATTACTTTATAAAGTAATGAATCACTTAACACATATCATATTTGAAGTAAAAATGTGTTTGTTTATTCCAGCATCACTGGGTATAAAGCAAGAAGCACACATACTGGTATGCCACTCCTTTATACGGCTCAATCGCACAGCCAAGCAGAATAGAGTTTGCTGTATGCATTCTAGTAAATGAAACATATAAAAGAAGCATCAGTTTCACTAAATCTCTATATATAAAAGCCAAATACCACTGACTCACTCATCACGAAATTTCCCGAACCATGAGGACTTGAAATTTGGAATATAGGTTACCCTTGGCCGATAGGTGCTCACTAATAAACGGTTTTAAAAAGTTTGTGGTCCAAGCGCAAAATTTCTTATAGTTTTTTAGACCCGTTTGTATGTCTGTCCACTTTTTCATGAGAGAACTACTTCACGGATTTAGATCGGGTTTTTTTCTATAATGTGCTTGAACATTCCGTTGATTTTGCGACTTTCTCATCGCGCTAAGTATTATAATTCACTTGCAGTATCGATTTATTAGCACAAATCCGAGCGAGACTCATCGGGCTGCGGGGAGGGGGACGGGACCCTTGTCACTCACACGTCTGAAACAGGGAGTAACAACAGAACTACTTAACAGATTTAGATCTTTTTTTCTATAATGTGCTTGAACATTCCGATGATTTTGCAACTTTCTCATCGCGCTAAGTATTATAGTTCACTTGCTTAGCACAAATCCGAGAGAGACTAATCGGGCTGCGGGAAGGGGGACGGGGCCCTCCTCACTCACATGTCTGCCACAGGGCGTAACCTTAACTCTGCTTAGTTAGCGAACAAGAGGACTACTTAACAGATTTAGATCTTTTTTTTTGTATAATTTGCTTGAACATTCCGATTGATTTTGCGACTTCTCTCATTGAGCTAAGAATCATAGATTGCTTGCTATAGCGATATATTCGTTCTAATCCGAGACAGAGGCTGCGGGCCAAGGGGATGGCAGGAATAGAGAGCTGGGCCGGGCCCTCCTCACTGTTCTGTTTCACTAATATGTGGGCGAAGCTGTGCAGGATGGTTAGTACTGTATATTTATAAAATACAGGAAAACGATCACAGGCGTCACACTTATTTTCGATTTCACGATGATCGATGATGATGTTCAACTCTTTCTTGCACAGTTTAATATTTTCAGAACATTTTGCCAAAGGAAAACTCCATACCATTAATAAGAAACCAACTTTCAGCCTTAATCAAGTTATTCACCTTAACTCAGGGCCGTCTTAACGTAAAGGCACAATGGGCCCTGGCCCACGATGTTTCTGATGCCTATTTATGTTTCTGTTTTGCTATCAAAATAGGGACCCCAGCGCACTACTTTGCCAAGACTCAAATATATGTGTGCATGAAAACACACTGGCTGATAGGGAGTTACATTTCATGGTGTAAAAGTTAAATATGCTGTGAATAAAATAGATTATTAATGCTGAGGGTTGGTTCCAAATGGATGTCCTGTTCATCGCCTAAAAAAGAAAAGAATGAAATGTAAGGTGCCAATAACCACAAAACAAGCAATTTGTTGAATATACATGCCATGCTGAGGAGTAGCTGCATTACGGTGTGACCCCTTGGGTAGCTGGTTCAAACTGAATGCCGACGTCTGGGCTTATGTGGCCATGTACTGTAGGTAGAAGAGAAGGAGTTGGGGCTGTTCTTCTAAAAGTCATGGCAGATGTCTTCTGCCAAGTGGTAGAGTAGGCAGTTCCAGTGTCATATAATTCCTTAGGCATAAACCTCATTGATGGCCCTGAAATTCACGTTTGACAATGTTGGAGTACAAATACTTGGTGTGATTTCTTCACGTTTTCTAATATAAATTGTGATAAATATGTAAGCTACCCAAAATGCTAATGTGCTAATATCACTGGTGTTGAAAAAGAAGTGTTTACCTTTGCTTGTAATATCTATCATAGTACTAATCCTTATTGTTTGCCGTTGATGCTGCCTGTCCAGCAGGGGGCACTAGCCACCTAAAAATGGGTTCTTTCGTGATTGTAGTGTGTTGTGTAAACCAAAGCTATATAGATATAAAATAAAAACCGATACCCCTCCTTAGTAATACGACGGTAAAAATTCCCGTAGGAGAAATAACTTAGCTTTGTTTAATGTTGGCTTACACTGTATATCAGGCAAATGAAGCAAATGACAAAACCCGATTCGGGAGTGGGAGCCTGAGGTGTAGAGTTTGTCGATGTCGTTGGTGAAGTGGAAGGCATTTTCAGGAACAGATGATGGTATCTCCCATCTGTTTGTCTGATATGCAGTGTAAGCTGAAATTAAACAAAAAAAACTTATTTCTCTTACGTGATTTCTTACCGCCGTATCACTAGGGAGGGGTATCGCCTTTTATGTTAGATCTATGTAGATTCGGTTTACGGAACACGCCGCAATCACAAAAGCACTCATTCCCAGGGAGCTAATGGCCCCTGTTGGACACTTGCTGTCAGACAAGGAATAAAACAGTTACGTTTTGAAAAAGCAGTGACCAGTGAGTCCAAATCTTTTTGCTGCCATTTTCAGGACATTTTATGAAGTTTAAGAAGGTTAATTATGTTATTTTTGTGCTTTTTGCTTATCTTTTTCTTCCCACTTGTTTTAATTATGCCCTTTTTAGTTGATGTACTGCTTTAATAAATAATATTTTTATTTTATTCTTTTTTTGCTTATGCTGAGATGTAACATTTTATGATGGGTGTGTTGTGATTGGCCAAAAACTTTGAAGCAAAAACACCTTGGTCAAAAAAGTGACACGTTTTAATATTTCAAAATGGAATGGTTTGATATAGATTTAATAAACTTGCTAAACTTGATATTGTCAGTATTCCCCAATGCATTTGATCACAATAAAAACACCATTTTTCTCAAATTGTCTAAAATGAGTACATAGCACTTTACAATGAATCTCATTATATTTTTTAATCTCACCTAATGATACATTTTGTTAAATTGCTTCAGTCAGAATATTAAGAGTCCTGCATCATTTATTGAGTCACCTTGTAATGTAGGATAATTGATCTAAATTTCAATGTTTTGTGGATTTCTTGACTGTTAAAATGCAAAGTCAATTTAACTGTGAGGCAGAAATTACTCACGGAGATGAATTCCAACGTGCACAATAGTGTGTCCTTGGGATTTACTTATTCATAAGCAGAATTTAGGAAATGTTATTGGAATTTACTTATTAATGAACAGAATTTAGAAATTGACATATTTGCAACACAAAGGCTTTGGGGAGGCACTGGAGTCGTATCATGTTGCATAGCAGGATGAGCCAAAGATCAAAAACAGTGATGTGACCTGGAAAAAGATGTCGGAGAATTCAGGAACACAGTGAGACAAGTAAATGCAAAGTAGTAAGCAGAAGTTTGGCCAAAAGCAGGTAAAAATTAGAGCAGGTGATTGAAGTGGAAGGTAAAAGGTGAAATTGTGAAATTAAACTGAACAAAAGCAGCGCACACCAAACCAGAGAGTGGGGATGTGTTGCATGTTGGTTGGATATTCAGGTTAAAATCTCATCATACTTTGTACATGTGACAATACTACTAATACTATTACTGCTATATGAGCAAACAAGAACAGGAATCAGAGATGGAGTGTTGAGATTCTCCTACACAATGAAGCCTATGAGCTCCAATAAACCCTAGGCGATGGCTGAATAACAGCAGACTTGAACTGGGCAGTTGTGTCACACGCTTTCATTTCTACACTTTAGCCACACCCTCAATGCACCACACCATATGCAACTTGCCATTGGTCATCACCGGCTTCTACTCATCATCCATATGATCAAGTGGCATTGGTATATTTAGTGGGATTTCATTCATATGAAGGTACGTCAACAATTATCCACACTAATTATTGGGCTTGCTAAGAATTCTCCCCACCACATGTGGAGATACAGTATGGTGTTTCTATGGGCACAGTGATAGTTTCGACTTTGATCTCTTCTAGGAGAAAACTTGGCTCCTCCCGTCTCCTTTACACCAAAGAAGGGCAAAGGGCAGTGATCCACTTTGTACGAACTGATGGTGTACATAGAAGGCTTTCTGCATAATACAGAGACCACAAGTGGAGTGTTTACGAATGAAACAAGGACTTCAAATGTGGTCACACAACTGTTATGCACAAAGATACAGTGTGAATCTGTGACTGTCGGGATCGACTCCACGCTCCTCGACAGCTTGAACCAGGCACGACGGGGACGCACTCAGTCAAGAGCTCATGCAAAGCGCTTCACAAAACAAAACACAGTATCCAAATCAAAAAGAACTGCGCTCTTCAACAACAAATAAATAACCCATAAAATCAACGTGCATGTGGAGGTTAAAAACAATCAATTAATAATCCATAAAAATGAGGTTAAATCCCAGGGACAATTCCTTGAGCCAAAATGCTTCCTTCTGAACTCTGGCATCTTCTTCACTTATCCTGGAGCAAGAGGACACGCCTTCCCATTGCCAGTCCTTCAGCATCCATAGGGCGCCATGCCAAGCCGCACAAACATCACCCGCTGGCATTCTGTAGGACACAATGCATAACAGACCTACTCCAGTTCTCTGGCATCACTCAGTAGGAGTGCCCTGTCTTCATCTGGCCACATGTTCCTCTCTCTGAAACTGACTCCCCACCTACCTCCATTCCTTGTAGTACTGGCTCTCCCAGTCCTGCCTCTCTCTTTCTTTCTTCCACTTTAACCTCCATTCTCTCCTTTTCAATCGCTCCCTTTTCCTTCCTCAGACTCTTTTTTTTTTAAATTGTGACTGGGTACAGTTGGCAAAACCACCACCTCTGGGGTGTAAATGAAGCGCTTGATTGACCGGCATGTCTGCACGTAAATGTGCGATCAGTCAAGCACTTCAATCCACCTGGGAGCAGTGCATGCACACTTTCACATGGAGCCTGCTCACTATGCATTCATTTATTTAATTTCATTTTAATTTTTATTTATTTACTTACTTACTTACGTAATTGTGTACTTATGTACCATCCATCCATCCATTATCCAACCACTATATCCTAACTACAGGGTCACGGGGATCTGCAGAAGCCAATCCCAGCCAACACAGGGCACACAGCAGGAAACAAACTCCGGGCAGGGTGCCAGCCCACCGCAGACCTCTGTATCTATCTATCTATCTATCTATCTATCTATCTATCTATCTATCTATCTATCTATCTATCTATCATCATATAGTGCCTTTCATATCTATCTATCTATCTATCTATCTATCTATCTATCTATCTATCTATCTATCTATTATATATCTGCCTGTCCTATCTATCTATCTATCTATCTATCTATCTATCTACAGTGGTGTGAAAAACTATTTGCCCCTTCCTGATTTCTTATTCTTTTGCATGTTTGTCACGCAAAATGTTTCTGATCATCAAACACATTTAACCATTAGTCAAATATAACACAAGTAAACACAAAATGCAGTTTTAAATGATGGTTTTATTATTTATGGAGAAAAAATCCAAACCTACATGGCCCTGTGTGAAAAAGTAATTACCCCTTGTTAAAAAATAACCTAACTGTGGTGTATCACACCTGAGTTCAATTTCCGTAGCCACCCCAGGTCTGATTACTGCTACACCTGTTTCAATCAAGAAATCACTTAAATAGGAGCTGCCTGACACAGAGAAGTAGACCAAAAGCACCTCAAAAGCTAGACATCATGCCAAGATCCAAAGAAATTCAGGAACAAATGAGAACAGAAGTAATTGAGATCTATCAGTCTGGTAAAGGTTATAAAGCCATTTCTAAAGCTTTGGGACTCCAGTGAACCACAGTGAGAGCCATTATCCACAAATGGCAAAAACATGGAACAGTGGTGAACCTTCCCAGGAGTGGCCGGCCAACCAAAATTACCCCAAAAACGCAGAGACGACTCATCCGAGAGGTCACAAAAGACCCCAGGACAACGTCTAACGAACTGCAGGCCTCACTTTCCTCAATTAAGGTCAGTGTTCACGACTCCACCATAAGAAAGAGACTGGGCAAAAACGGTCTGCATGGCAGATTTCCAAGACGCAAACCACTGTTAAGCAAAAGAACATTAGGGCTCGTCTCAATTTTGCTAAGAAACATCTCAATGATTGCCAAGACTTTTGGGAAAATACCTTGTGGACTGATGAGACAAAAGTTGAACTTTTGGAAGGCAAATGTCGATACATCTGGCGTAAAAGGAACACAGCATTTCAGAAAAAGAACATCATACCAACAGTAAAATATGGTGGTGGTAGTGTGATGGTCTGGGGTTGTTTTGCTGCTTCAGGACCAGGAAAGCTTGCTGTGATAGATGGAACCATGAATTCTACTGTCTACCAAAAAATCCTGAAGGAGAATGTCCAGCCATCTGTTCGTCAACTAAAGCTGAAGCGATCTTGGGTGCTGCAACAGGACAATGACCCAAAACACACCAGCAAATCCACCTCTGAATGGCTGAAGAAAAACAAAATGAAGACTTTGGAGTGGCCTAGTCAGTCCTGACCTGAATCCAATTGAGATGCTATGGCATGACCTTAAAAAGGCGGTTCATTCTAGAAAACCCTCAAATAAAGCTGAATTACAACAATTCTGCAAAGATGAGTGGGCCAAAATTCCTCCAGAGCTGTAAAGACTCATTGCAAGTTATATAAGCGCTTGATTGCAGTTATTGCTGCTAAGGGTTGCCCAACCAGTTATTAGGTTCAGGGGCAATTACTTTTCACACAGGGCCATGTAGGTTTGGATTTTTTTCCTCCCTAAATAATAAAACCATCATTTAAAAACTGCATTTTGTGTTTACTTGTGTTATATTTGACTAATGGTTAAATGTGTTTGATGATCAGAAACATTTTGTGTGACAAACATGCAAAAGAATAAGAAATCAGGAAGGGGCAAATAGTTTTTCACACCACTGTATCTATCTATCTATCTATCTATCTATCTATCTATCTATCTATCTATCTATCTATCTATCTATCTACCTATCTATCTATCTATCTATCTATCTATCTATCTATCTATCTATCTATCTATCATATAGTGCCTGTCCTATCTATCTATCTATCTATCTATCTATCTATCTATCTATCTATCTATCTATCTATTATATAGTGCCTGTCCTATCTATCTATCTATCTATCTATCTATCTATCTATCTATCTATCTATCTATCTATCTATCTATCTATCTATCTATCATATAGTGTCTTTCATATCTATCTATCTATCTATCTATCTATCTATCTATCTATCTATCTATCTATCTATCTATCTATCTATCTATCTATCATATAGTGCCTGTCCTATCTATCTATCTATCTATCATATAGTGTCTTTCATATCTATCTATCTATCTATCTATCTATCTATCTATCTATCTATCATATAGTGTCTTTCATATCTATCTATCTATCTATCTATCTATCTATCATATAGTGCCTTTCATATCTATCTATCTATCTATCTATCTGCTTCCTTCCTGTTTCATTGTCGCAGTGCATGTTGGGTGGTTGATCTGGCGCGAGTGCTGGTGGTGGGCTCTGAGTCTGGTGAGTGAAGTGTTTTGTTTAACTTTTTCCCCCTTTCCCATTTTCATTTTCATTTTCTTGGTGAATTGTTTGAAAGTTTTCCGTTTTCTTTTGTGTGAAGTGGCATCTGGCCACAGCAGCCATAATGGCTGCGAATTTAGAACGATTGAGCGCCGCCATGGGATAAAACTTCTGTGTGATGTTTTTTTCCCCTTAGAAAGTGCGGTGTTGGCGGTAGGCAATGTGATCGGTTGCGAGAACATTAAGTCCGCCTCGAATGAACGGCGCAATCGTATTATTTTGAGTTCTGTCGATCTGGTGCAGACAATTGTAGAAAAGGGTGTAGTGATCGATGGCTCGTTCGTGCAGGTGTCTCCGTTGGCGCCAGCACGTAAAGTAACGTTATCGAATGTCCCCCATTTTGAGGAATGAGACTATAGAAAAGAATTAGTACGTCACGGTCGTTTAGTTTCAAAAATCCGCTATATTCCTTTGGGGTGCAAGTCGCCGGAGTTAAAACATGTAATGTCTTTTAGGAGACAAGTTTACATGGTGCTCAACAAAATGGATGAAAGTTTAAATGTTGCTATGAGGTTTAAGATTGATGGTTTCGATTATGTGATTTTTCTGAGTTCGGATGAAATGAAATGTTTTGGGTGTGGAAGTGAGGGGCATTTAGTTAAAAATTGTCCAGTGAAAGAAACAGAGAAGTTGTTCGTGATAACCTGCATGTCACTAATGACGATTTACAAGATCGGCCTTTACAGCTTAATGGTAATGAAAACACAAAGACACCAGAGGAAGCGCGCCCGAGGAGAGTGTAAATGTTTCTGAACCTTTAAATAAGGGAGATGAGTTGCTTGATGGGGAAATGCACAGACCAGCATCGATGGGGACATCGGAATGAAAATGCAGCAGAAGATTCTGCTACAGCACAGGGAAGTGTGTGGGGAGAGATTGAAATGGAGGAAGGCGATAACGCACCTGAGCCATACGATGGGTTTAAACGGCCTGCTAAAAAGACAAGCTGGGAGGAGGAAGGAACCGCGAAAACGCAGTAATGTTACGGCTTGTGCTGCTGAGGAAGGCGAGGGTCCCGCTGCAGCCCCACCGGTTACGCAGGGCAGGTACGCGCCCTAGCTGAGGCAGACAGTGAAAACGCGGCTGGGCTGAGTGAGGGAGACGAGGAGGCGGAGGGGGAAATGTCGGATAGTTCAACTGTGTCTGACCTACAAGAATGTAAAGGTAGAGGGGTTACAGTGCTCAAAGTATCAGAACATTTGTGACGGAAACTGAGGGCAGAAGGGGTGTAGATGTGACCGATTACTTTCCTGATGTGCAACTTTTTATCTCTTCAATACAAAGCCTAAGAAAAGAAAAGTCCTCTTCTGTCTTGTTCACTGATAAAGAGCTTCTAGACTAAAGAATCTGTCAAGCAGACTGAAGAAACAGTTCAAACTAAATAAGCAGTAATGGAGAGGGCAACTGCACCATTTCCAAGATCCTGTATATTATGGGATCTGTGGTTTATTTTGACTATTTTTATATTTTCATTTAACATGGCTTGCTTTAATGTAGGAAGCTTAAATATTAATGGTGGAAGAAATAATAATAAGAGGCTAGCTTTGTTTGAATTCATAAAGCAAAAAGACTTAAAAGTTACCTTTGTACAGGAAACCCATATAGACCACAAATCAATGGGAGTGGAGTAGGGATTGGAAAGGGACATTTATTACAGTAACGGTACAAATATTAGTGCTGGAGTAGCCATTCTGTTTTCTAAGAATGTTCACGTAGTTCTTTGTGATGTTGAAGAAATAGTGAAGGGGAGGCTGCTCAAAGTGTGCGTCAAACTTCAAGGCAGTTCTTTTACTTTTATTAATGTATACGCCCCGAATGATGGGAATGAGAAAATCGCTTTTTTTAAGAAGTTGGAGGGTGTGCTGACACAATGTTGCACAAATGAAGTCCTCGTTCTAGGTGGGGATTTTAATTGCACCCTTGATACACAAAAAGATAGAAATAACGGGCTGGAGCCGCACACACGCTCAGCCCAGGAATTAGAGAGAGTTGTGAGCGAGATGGGACTGGAAGATGTGTGGCGAAATAAAAATGGGGGCACCAGACAATATACATGGGGAGGATGAATGGGGGATTATTTCAATGGCAGGCTTGATCGTCTTTATTGTTTCAAGCACCATATTGGTTTATTTAAAAACGGTCACATTACCCCTGCAGGGTTCTCAGATCACAGTTTGGTGTCTTGTTCTGTGATCCTAACTGATTACAAGCCTCGTAGTGCCTACTGGCATTTTAATACGCTCCTCCTTCAAGACCAAAGTTTTAAAGACTTATTTAAATTTTTTTGGGCAAGTTGGAGACTCATGAAGAAGGAGTTCACCAGTTTACAACAGTGGTGGGAGGTTGGGAAGACCCACATTCGTTTATTATGTCAGGAATACACCAGAAATGTCACTAAGTCACTACAGGCTGACATGGCAATGTTAGAAACTGAAATCATTCAGATTCAGCAGCTTCTACAGCAGGGTCCAGATGTCAAATTGTTGGAAACTCTTGGGGTTAAAAAGAAGGGCCTTGCCCATTTATTGGAAACAAGGGCTCGGGGGGCTCTAGTGAGGCGCGATTCCAACAGATAACTGACATGGATGCACCAACCCAGTATTTTTTTGGACTTGAGAAAAAGAACTCTCAACATAAAGTCTTACATTGCATAAGACAGGATAACGGTGAGGAGACTCAGGACCCGGGTGAGATAAGGCGGGCGGTCCGGAGGTTTTATGAGACTCTTTTTGCAACAGAGGAAGGTGAGGCTGAGGAACAGCAGACCTTCTTGAAGGATTTACCTCACCTTCATGATGCAGACTCCGAAGAGCTGGAGAAGGAGTTGTGCTTAGGAGAGCTCACTGATGCACTGAATGAATTGAATAATGGAAAAGTCCCAGGCATTGACGGCATTCCAGTGGAATTTTATAAAGACTTCTGGGATATTATTGGTCCTGATGTATTGGAGGTATTCCTCTACAGTATTAAAATGGGTGTGTTACCTCAGAGTTGCCGAGGGCGTAATAACACTACTGCCAAA
Organism: Polypterus senegalus; assembly: GCF_016835505.1. Lineage (NCBI taxonomy): Eukaryota > Metazoa > Chordata > Cladistia > Polypteriformes > Polypteridae > Polypterus > Polypterus senegalus. The sequence goes on along the minus strand of NC_053167.1, from coordinate 164,895 downwards.
AAGGTGACCTACAAAATCTCAAAACTGGCGGCCTGTGTCCCTCCTTTGTGCTGATTACAAAATCCTGTCAAAGGCTGCTAACAGATTGCGAACTGTTTTAGCTCAGGTGGTGCATCCTGATCAGAGCTATTGTGTCCCTCATAGAATGATTTTTAATAATATTTTCTTAATTCGAGATATTTTTGCAGTATCCAAACTCTTTAACTTTCCAATTGGTCTTATTTCTTTAGATCAAGAGAAGGCCTTTGACAGGGTCAGACATTCATTTTATGGGAAGTCATGCAGGCTTTTGGGTTTGGGGACCGTTTTGTTAAATATATTCAGCTATTGTATAGTGACATTTCTGGTGTAGTTAAGGTCAATGGTGGTTTGTGCGAACCTTTTGATGTCAGAAGAGGAGTCAGGCAGGGGTGCCCTTTGTCTGGAATGCTCTACGTGTTGGCCTTAGAACCTTTTCTGGTTAAACTGAGAGGAGTGTTGACTGGTCTATCAATTCCATGTTGCACTGGGAGCCTGTTAAGGTTTCAGCATACGCTGATGACATCATCATCGTCATTAAAAATCAGGAGGACGTTGACATTTTGCTTCAATGCCAGAGATCTTTTGAAATTGTTTCATCAGCTAAAATAAACTGGGGAAAGAGCAGTGCTATCTTACTGGGCAACTGGACTGGTTTAAAACCACCACAACTGGTTGGTGACCTGCAGTGGTCCTCTGAAGGATTGTTATATTTAGGAGTGTTTCTTGGGGATGAACACTTCATACGAAAGAACTGGGATGGAGTACTGCAGAAGGTGAAGGATCGGCTTCGGTGGAGGTGGATTCTACCTCAGTTATCCTACAGAGGCAGGATGCTCATCATTAACAACCTCATAGCCTCAGGACTGTGGCATAAATGCATTTGTTTAGAGCCTCCTGCACAGCTGCTTCAAAATATTCAGGAAGTTTTAATCAACTTTTTTTGGGATGGCCTGCATTGGCTTAGGAGAAGTGTCCTGTTTCAGCCACTGGATGAAGGTGGGCAAGGCATTATAGATGTGTTCGGAGAGTTGCTGCATTTCGCTACAGACTTTACAGAAATTGTTGTATCCTTCTGAGCACCAGCCGTGGATGGATTTGGCACAACGTTTCTTTGACCACATTGAAAACCTGAAATTTGGAAAAACTCTGCTGCTGTGCCAGGTGAATAAATTTGATATGTCGGACATACCGGACTTTTATAAGAGTCTTTTTAGAGCCTGGCAGATGGTGACAATTAAAGGGGATGAGGACAGCCTGTCATTGTTCTGGGTTTTGGAAGAGCCCATTGTTAATAATGTGAAGTACAGTAGTTCAGTGGCACTGTCTCAAACTTTCATAAATCATCTTAAACATGGAGTGTGCACAAAACTAAAACATGTTATTGACTGTGAAAAGTTTTGTTGGAAGAACGCAAAATGAACATTGCACACCAGATTGGAGTGCGGTCAGTGAGAGTGGTGCAGACCTTTTAACACAAGTGAAGGCTTCACTGTCAGCTGAGAGATCGGCACTCCTGAGAACATGTTCAATGAACGGACTCATCCACCTGAGGATCCTGATTTTCCTACACTTTTGGTATCTCCCGGGGGTGACTGGACAACGGCGGAGCCGAGCAAATTTCTTTCGGTGGAGAGGCTGATGGACCTGCCTTTGCCAACAGCTACAGGGAAACAATTGTACTGGCTGTGCGTAAAAGTGAGACATCGAGACTCCCTGAGGACGATAACAGACACTCCATGGAGGAGAAAGATGGACTGCACAGAATTCTCAGAGCCAGCCTGGAGGTCGCTATACAAGCCACCATTGACCAGTAGGGTGGGTGATTTACAATGGAGGGTCTTACATGGGATCTTAGCTGTGAACTCCTTCTTGTCAATTATTATACCTGGGGTGTCTGACAGTTGTTGTTTCTGTGGGGAAAGAGAGACCGTGTTTCACTGTTTTATGTTTTGTCCAAGGCTTGAGCCTTTGTTTAATTTAATAGAGAGGCTTGTTGGGGGATTGGAAATGGTGTACACTAGGGTGGGCTTTCTGTTTGGTTTTAAAAAAACTAAAAGAAACACAGATAATGTGAATTTGGCAAACTTTATTATGGGGCAAAGTAAATTAGCTATTTGGAAAACGAGAAAGCACAAAATTGAAGGGAATGGTTTACAAGATCCGATTGTGTTTTTTAAAATACTGTGCATTAGTCGCATTTTGATTGATTTTAATTTTACAAATCCACAAAGAATATGGACAAGTTTAAAACAATATGGTGTGTGAATAGTGTACTGTGTGACTGTGATAATGAGGAACTGCGGTTTGTTTTTTAGGGGGTTTGTTTGGTTCAATTGTGTTTTTTCAAAAAAAAAAAAATGAACATGTAAATATATTTATAATAATGTGTAAGTTGTATATTTGATGTTTTTGTCAATAAAGTTTGTTTTTAAAAAAATAAAATATCTATCTATCATATAGTGTCTTTCATTATCTATCTATCTATCTATCTATCTATCTATCTATCTATCTATCTATCTATCTATCTATCATATAGTACCTTTCATATCTATCTATCTATCTATCTATCTATCTATCTATCTATTCTATCTATCTATCTATCTATCTATCTATCTATCTATCTATCTTGCACCAGGTGCTGCGTGGATAGCTTCAGATGCCCTAAGACCCTAAAACTGAAATAAACAGGTGCAGTAAATTAAAGCAGTGTTTAAAATCTCTTTTAAAAAATGTCAACGCTCCTCTTTAATCAGACCTCTTTAACAATTACTCAATGACAGGTCTGCCTGTTTGGATATTTCCACCGAGTTTATTCCTCCTCTCCAGATTCACTTGTGTTCATTAATGTGTTTGCGTACTGAACCAGAGTCAGCGTGCCTAATGATAGTCACAGAGTCCAATGTTATTGTAAACGGCCGTATAAAATATAGATTTATGCATCAAATATTTCAAAGTGAACTTTTGTGACTCCATAGGGGTCAAAGTGTGAACTCACCGTAGGCTCTGTGTTTTCAGCCTTGCAGTTTTCAGTCTCTTGCTCTCTCTGCTTGGTCACGGGCCATGAAAGCTTATGCATCAGAAAGACAATCCTCTGTCCTCTTAGGGTAAAAGATCATGTTAATGTCTGGAGAAATCAGTCGAATAAATCTTAGACTGGAATTGGGTTGCCAGATTGCATCTCTCAGAGTAATGTGAATGAAAGAGCCCCGCACCGACAGAGGGGTCTGCTTCAGGCAGCGATATTTACAAAGCGAAATGACTCTGAAAAATTCCCAATCCAATCTCAACAGAGAGATGCCTCTCATTGACCCCGTGATGGAGAGTGTACCATTATGATCGCTGTCTAATTCATCGGCAAAAAATAAGCACTTGCAATGTAATTGCTTTCAGGTTTTATTTTATGTCAATTGTTTTCTGCTTCTAATGAGATCTTTTATACTCCCTCATAAAAGAGAAAGAAAGATCATTTCATTGAACCGCAATCCGTCATTTGGAACAGGGCTTCCAGGCTCAGAGGTAATTACTGACAGATCTCAGGACGCTTCAACAAGCCCGTTTAAACAAAAGAAAGATCAATAATTTTGTTCGTGAGCAAATATTACAAAAAAATGAACAGAATGTCGTTATTATATAGGAAAGCAAAGTCAGAGTTGTATTCCTAAACATGCTTAGGTGAGGTTGAAAACTTGATGCTATTAAAATTCTGAAATAATTTAGCATAATTGTGTTAAGGATGAGAGGCTTGTTTTTAGACTTTTATGCATAAAGACAATATCTAATTACCACAATTGCCAAACAATAATCCCCTGCAGGATTATTCATTCTTTTTGAATCCTTTTTAAGATCTGAAGCAGCTTAAATTCACACGTGTACCTTTGCTCTGTTCTTTTACTCCACAATGCACATTCCCTTTGGGAACAGTTCTCTCCTTTTCCAAAAGCTTCATTCATAATTTCCATTCCATTAAAAGTCAGTGCATCCAAACACTTGCCCTCATACTAATATTCATACTAACACCTTTTCAAATATTTTAGTGACATTTGTGACATTCGTATTTTGCCCCCTTTACTACCTGGAATAATTCAGCACCCCCTGCATAATATAAGATAGATGAGAATAACTCACGATACAACTTAACAAAGGTATGATACTCTTGCGCCATCGCGGTATCCTATCATTTATACTTCCATAAGATTTGCATGTGTTCGGCTAACTTCGATTAAATATTTGCAATTTATATTTTTTTAAACTGCTTTAATAACTGTTAAAATGCCTTGTGTGGTTTTTGTAAGTAATTCTAATCCCAAAAACAAAGAATAAATTATTTATTCTTATTTAATTATTTTTTTATGTAAAGAAACGATTAAATATTTTTTCATTTTTAAAAATCTTGTAAACGAGAACACCGATGAAGTCAATCTGCGCAAGACGAACACATTTTCATCCAACAAATATTATACCGCTGTTAGTTGTATCATGAAAATAACTCAATACACAGTAAATGATTTAATTCAATTTGGCAATATTCGCTACGCTGCCAATGTGGTGCAGTCGCGCCGCATTATCACCTGATCTACTGTTACCCGAATGTTCGCGACAGATACCGATACGTCTTGAACTTTCTGGATTGAAAATACGCGACTAAAAAAACAACAGCAGTGGCGCCGCTCGTCCGTTAGTCATTAGATCTATGCCTTAGAAATGTTTCTTTTTAATTTTAGCTACAATGCATTCGTTGTGATTATATGCTTGCAAATTTAAATTTGAAATAAAAATGTAAAAAATTTATTTTGATGTCTTGTTCATTTATTTGACGCCCCCCTTGTCCAGCTTCAGGAGAGCGCGCCCCACAGTTTGAGAACCGCCGTTTTAGTGTATGTCTTCTCGGTGATATTCATGTTATCATCGACTTCTACAATTGCCAGTTATACGTACATTATTAACACTTACTTGAATGGAGGGATGGTCACTTGCAGAGTCTAAGTAGACGTCAGCATGGGGTTGGTGCTTCTTCAGAGTGTTTGCAGTGCAGTTTAAGTACTGCAAATATTCGTCTACTACTCATTTACTTGTATGTAACAAGACCATAACTAAGGCTTCTTTTGGTCTTCATAACACTTATAACACACCAGCAGATCAGTCACTCATCTCTGTGCAGTGTGGCAAATGACTTGTTAATATAAAGAATTCACAGGTCTTATACTAAACATGGAATATCAAAAGAAATGTGTCTCCGTGAAGGTTATTAGTGCCGATGTGATTTGTCAAAATTATTTCAAAGATTTGCAATTCGGCTGAGAGAGAGGGAGACCACTAGAGAGAGGAGGGAGATGGGCAGAAAATATGTGAAGGACACACAAGCAGGTTATTTTAAAAAGTGCTGATGTCTGCTTGACTGATGTGGTTAAAAAAAAAAAAAACAGAGTCGGTGATAAATGGTGAGAACAGGTGAAGGTATTAATCACCAGTCATACCCATATCTGACATGAATTCTATGAATTTGTAATTATGTGAGTGTTTATAATGACGAGGATGCAGCCCGTCTAACTGTGCCAACAACAACAACATTTATTTATATAGCACATTTTCATACAAACAGTAGCTCAAAGTGCTTTACATATTAAAGAATAGAAAAATAAAAGACACAATAAGAAAACAAAATAAATCAACAGTAATTAACATCGAATTAGAGTAAGGTTCAATGGCCAGGGGGGACAGAAAAACAAAAACTCCAGGCGGCTGGAGAAAAAATAAAATCTGTAGGGATTCCAGACCAAGAGACTGCCCAGTCCCCTCTGGGCATTCTACCTGACATAAATGAAACAGTCCTCTTTGGATTTAGGGTTCTCACGGAAGGGCTTGATGATGATGATGGTCATGTAGACTTCTGCCTTTTAATCCGTCCATCATTGTTGGAGCATCATGAAGCGCAGGCCACCACCACAAAGAAACCGGAAAAAGAAACAGAAAAAAAGAGTAGGGGTCAGTACGGATTTTAGAGCCACCATGAATAGTTATTTTGAGGAAATTGAACATACAGAGTATCAGGATTAAGTTAAATTAAGATTAAAATTAAATGAATGCCGCCGACTTTCCTCACTGCTGGATGGGACATCTGTGTGTCAGCGTTCTCCCACTTGGCTGTGATGTCCCTCTGCTTCTCTCTGGGCTGAATATGTATGTATACACAGATTATGCATTATATTCTGGGAATGAATGTAATCTTTTAAAGCAAGTTAAATACATATATCTCTTTTTTGTACCATATTTCTCTCTTGTGATTATTTTCCGCCATGGGTACAAAAGGGATGGTATTGGTTCTAATCAGTTCTGTATCAAGAAACGCATCCCAGGGGAGAAAGAGTGCCAGTGCTGGATACAATACTACATAATGCAAGAAACATCACATTTTAATGATCTCCACCATGATAGGAGTGAGGAACACAGATATCAGATACAACAACAACAACATTTATTTATATAGCACATTTTCATACAAACAGTAGCTCAAAGTGCTTTACATAATGAAGAATAGAAAAATAAAAGACACAGTAAGGAAATAAAATAAGTCAACATTAATTAACATAGAATAAGAGTAAGGTCCAATGGCCAGGGGGAACAGAAAAAACAAAAAAAAAACTCCAGATGACTGGAGGAAAAATAAAATCTGTAGGGATTCCAGACCATGAGACCGCCCAGTCCCCTCTGGGCATTCTACCTAACATAAATGAACCAGTCCTCTTTGGATTTAGGGTTCTCACGGAAGGGCTTGATGATGATGGTCACGTAGACTTCTGGCTTTTAATCCACCCATCATTGTTGGAGCATCATGATGTGCCACCACCACAAAGAAACCGGAAAAAGAAACAGAAGAGAGAGTTGGGGTCAGTACAGATTTTACAGCCCCCATGAATAGTTATTATGATCAATTGAACATACAGAGTATCAGGATTAAATTACAGTGAAGTTATGAGAAGGCCATGTTAAAGTAATGTGCTCCACTGTATTAGCCTGGCGAATTCCTATTGGCAGGCTATTCCAGATTTTAGGTGCATAACAGCAGAAGGCCGCCCGCCTCACCACTTCTTTTAAGTTTTGTTCTTGGAATTCTAAGGAGACACTCATTTGAGGATCTGAGGTTACGATTTGGAATATAAGGTGTCAGACATTCGGATATATAAGATGGGGAGAGATTATTTAAGGCTTTATAAACCATAAGCAGAATTTTAAAGTCAATCCTGAATGACACAGGTAACCAGTGTAGTGACATCAAAACTGGAGAAATGTATTCGGATTTTCTTTTCCTAGTTAGGATTCTAGCAGCTGCATTCTGCACTCGTTGCAAACGATTTATGTCTTTTTTGGGTAGTCCTGAGAGGAGTGCGTTACAGTAATCTAGTCGACTGAAAACAAAAGCGTGAACTAATTTCTCAGCATCTTTCAGTGATATAAGAGGTCTAACTTTACTTATGTTTCTTAAGTGAAAAAATGCTGTCCTAGTGATCTGATTAATATGCGATTTAAAATTCAGATTACAGTCAACAGTTACCCCTAAGCTTTTTACCTCCGTCTTGACTTTTAATCCTAATGTATCCAGTTTATTTCTAATAGCCTCATTGTATCCATTATTGCCAATCACTAAGATTTCAGTTTTCTCTTTATTTAACTTGAGAAAGTTACTATTCATCCATTCTGAGATACTAGTCAGACATTGTGTTAGTGAATCGAGAGAGTCGGGTCATCAGGTGCTATTGATAAGTACAGCTGTGTGTCATCAGCATAGCTGTGGTAGCTCACGTTGTAACCTGAGATAATCTGACCTAACGGAAGCATATAGATTGAGAAGAGCAGCGGACCCAGGATAGAGCCTTGTGGAACACCATATTGGATATCATGTGTCTTCGAGTTGTAATTACTACAACTCACAAAGAATTTTCTCCTGCCAGGTAGGATTCAAACCAATTTAAGACACTGCCAGAGAGGCCCACCCATTGACTAAGGCGATTTCTAAGAATATTATGATCAATGGTGTCAAATGCAGCACTCAGATCTAAGAGGATGAGAACAGATAAATGGCCTCTGTCTGCATTTACCCGCAAAGTCATTTACTACTTTAACGAGTGCAGTTTCTGTGCTGTGATTTGTTCTAAAACCTGACTGAAATTTATCAAGAATAGCAGGTTTATTGAGGTGGTCATTTAACTGCATAATGGCTGCCTTCTCTAGAATTTTACTTAAGAAAGGCAGGTTAGAGATGGGTCTAAAATTTTCAAGAGCCGAGGGGTCGAGATTATGTTTCTTAAGAAGGGGTTTAACTACAGCAGTCTTAAGACAGTCTGGGAAGACCCCCGTATCTAATGACGAATTTACTATGTCAAGAATATTATCAATTAGCACGCCTGATACTTCTTTGAAATAATTTGTTGGTATCGGGTCAAGGACGCAGGTGGAGGGTTTTAATTGAGATATTATTTTTTGTAAATCAGGTAAATCTATCCTAGTGAAAGAGTTTAATTTGTTTATAACAGAATGCTGGGGTTTAGGAGGATCCTTAGTGTTGGGGGGATATATTATGTTATTTCTAATATCATTAATTTTTTGGTTGAAAAATACAGCAATAGCCTCACAGGTTTTACTGGAAGTACTTAGGAGGCATTCCTTTGAGTTACCTGGGTTTAGCAGACGATCAATCGTAGAGAATAAGACTCTGGGATTACTAGCATTGTTATTTATAATCTTGGAGAAATAGCAGCGCCTCTCAAGACGGACAGTGTTATTGTATTCTGTTATTTTAACTTTTAATATTTCATAGTGGATAGTAAGTTTAGTCTTCCTCCATTTACGCTCAGCTCTACGACATGTTCTCTTTAAATCAGACACTCTTTGGGTCTTCCATGGTATAATAATGCTAGAAGATTTTTGAACTGTCTTTTCATGTCAACAGCAGCTCTCACTTTAGTATTAAATGTTCTAAAGTCCCAAGCTGTTGTTATTTATTGCATACAAGCAAATCAACATGCCTACTACTCATTCCTACTGTTGTTACAGGACACAGGAAATGCCAGCCCGAATAACAAATATGAACAAAGAACAAAACCAGGCTGATTAGGCATCCTCTGTGTTCCCTCTTGCAACCCCACCATCTTAAACAGGGTCGGTACATATCACAACTTTCCTATAAATGGTTTAGTCTTCATTTTGGGTCACAATTTAGTTTAGCTAGTACAAAAATGCATCTATTTCTCATTTACTCTTATGTTGGAAGACCTTAACACACACTTCATTGGGCCTTCATAACACTTACAAAGCACCAGGAGAGTGTGTATTCATCGCTGCAATGTGACCTACTAACAAAATATTGCTCTGGTGTGGTCTGAGGGGCTTCACTGAGACACATTTCTCCTGATATTCCATATTTAGTATAAGACCTGTGAATCCTTCATATTAACAAGTCATTTGATCATCATGTCAATATGCCACACTGTACAGAGATGAGTAAATGATCTGCTGGTGTGTTATAAGTGTTATGAAGACCAAAAGAAGCCTTTGTTACGACCTTGTTACATACAAGTAAACGAGGAGCAGATGCATATTTACAGCACCTAAAGTGCTACCCTTCTGTGCACTGCTAACACTTATTCCATGCTGACGTCTGCTTAAACTCTGCACATGACCACCCCTCCATTCACCCTCACAAATGTTCAAATAACTTGAAAACAAAAACGTCATTTCTTATATTTTCTTCACACAAACTTCTACTACTGTATTACGAGCATGAGGATGAAATACAATTAATGTTTAAATTCATGGTAATATGATTTGATTCCAGTGTCACTTTGCTGATGTTTACTTGATGTTTTTATTTTATATAGCTTTACTTCAGATATAATCCTGTGTTCGGGTGTCAGGTGACGACTGCTGTTTCCTGCTGTTTCCTTTTTAATCTGTGAGTTTTGTGATCATTTCTCAGGGTGGGTGACCACCACTTGATTTACTTGTGCAATTATTTCTTTGGCACTTTGATTTATATATACTGTAGATATCCACCTTAATAAAAGGATAGGTGTCTGTGTGTCCATGTATCTCTCTGTCCATCCATTTGCTATGTCCCAGTCACTCCAACAGATGGTACATCAAAAAACATTTGTAGTGATAAAATGCATTTCATTTGTCATGTCAACAGATGGTGCATCACAAACATTAAAAATGCTTTTTTAAATTCCATAATAAATGGCATATGACAGACACATATGTGTTGCATTTTTCATCCCAAAAGATGGTGCATTACAAACATTAACAATGTTTTTTTAATCCCATTCAAAATGACAAATAACAGAGACATATGCATTGCATTTGTCATTCCAACAGATGACATATCACAAACATTTGTGTTTAATTACAACAAATGCTTTTAACTAGGCTGACCAACTTTTAAGTTGACCACTTCTTACAGCAATTCAATATGTAGATCAATTTGATATTTTATACAAACTCATTAATTTGGTTATATTGCATTTGAGCGGTATTACTTTAATACTCGTAGTTTGTTATTTTTGTGATGAAATTTAAACTTTTTTTCTATATTGAGGTCGCCCTTTTGAACCCCCCTGATATTTACTATGCGGTGAGGCATTTGTACTCCATCAACATTAATTATTTCCAGAGACATAATTTTGTCTATTTTTCCAGCGCATCGCGCACAAAAGCAAGGGAACGATGGGAGCACCAGAACTCGCCTCACATCATGTCGCTTCGTACCGTAAGCTGCAAGTAGTAAGTCTGTGATAAGCGGAATACCGCTACGCTTTCCACTCACGGGACGGAAGGACAATCCCGACCGCTTTTATATAGTAAGAAAGAAGAAGAAGATATCGCACAGTCTGGAGTAGAAAATCATCTTTTACCTGGAAAACGAAACTACAAATCCCATCGCATTGCAAAATGGACGGGGCGTGTGTGAAACTCCCCGCCTGCGTAGCACTCACGGGACGAAAGGACAATCCCGACCGCTTTTATATAGAAGGATTTGCCATTTGGCTAAAGGACAAATGCAATGCATTTTATTACTACATGCATTACAAAACAACAACATTTTTTCATACAAATGATGCAGCTCAAAGTGCTTTACAAGGTGAAGAAAGAAAAGAGAAAAAATATAAAAATAAGATTAGGCAATACTAATTAACAAAGAATAAAGTAAGGACCGATGGCCTGTACACTGGTACTGTGAGTGCTGTGCAGAGTGGATGCAGACCCTTTTAGTTTTCCCCAGTTGATTTTGGGGTCCGTCAGCGGTGTGTTCTGCTCCTACTCTGTTCGATGCTTGTATGGACTGGGTGTTGGGTAAGGTCATGGGGTCCAGCGGCTGTGGGGCATCTGTTGGTGAAGAGAGAATCACAGATCTTGACTTTGCTGATGACGCTGTGATCTTCGCGGAGTCAATGGAGGCTCTGATTGGGGCACTCGAGAGACTGAGTGAGGAGTCTGAGTGTCTGGGCTTGCGAGTCTCCTGGATAAAAACCAAGATCCTGACCTCTAATGATGTCTTGGGCACGGCTATCAGCAGTGTGTCTGTTTGCTTAGAGAGTGTTGACCTTGTTGAGAGGTTTACTTACCTTGGCAGTGACATCCATGTCTCTGGTGACTCTTTATATAAAGTCAGTAGACGGATTGGGAAAGCATGGGGGGTCATGAGGTTGCTGGAGAGGGGTGTGTGGAGCTCCCGATATCTCTGTAAAAGGACGAAGGACCAAGTCTTTAGACCCCTGGTGCTTCCTGTCTTGCTATATGGTTATGAGACATGGATACTATCTAGTGACCTGAGACGAAGACTGGACTCCTTCGGTACTGTGTCTCTTCGGAGAATCCTTGGGTACCATTGGTTTGACTTTGTGTTGAATGAGCGGTTGCTCGTGGAGTCCCGAATGAGGCACATTACTTGCATTGTGAGGGAGCGTCAGTAACGGCACTGCGGCCATGTGGCACGTTTCCTCGAGGGTGATCCGGCTCATAAGATCCTCATTGTTGGGGACTCGAGTGGCTGGGTCAGGCCAAGGGGCCGCCCATGTAACACCTGGCTGTGGCAGATAGAGGGTCACTTCCGGAGGGTGGGACTGGACCATGTGTCTGTCTGGGAGTTTGCCAACCGGGATCCCAAGTTGTTTTGTTGTGTAGTGGGTGCGGCAACACGCTGTACCAGTGCATGCTCCCCAACTTGACTTGACTTGACTTGATGGCCTGGGAGGACAGAAAAAAACACAAAAAAACTCCAGACAGCTGGAGAAAAAAACAAAATCTGCAGGGGTTCTGAGGCCATGAGACCTCCTAGCCCCCTCTAGGCCTTCTACCTAATATAATTGATCTCAATCAGTCCTCATGGTTTTCAGGCTTCACACGGAAAAACTTGATGATGATGGTCATGTGGATCTCTGGCCTTCAATCCATCAATGTAGGGACTTGGATGACGCTTTGATCAGGGGGTGATGGAGCAGATGGCCAACACAGAAAAGCGGAAAAAAAAACAGCAGAGAAAGTAGGGGTTAGTACAGATTATGGAGCCATGATAAAAAAAAAGACAATTAAATGCATATACAGAATACATTCCAACAAAATATGCAATACAGTAATCCCTCCTCGATCGCAGGGATTGCGTTCCGGAAACCCCCGCGATAGGTGAAAATCCGCAAAGTAGAACACATATGTTTGTATGGTTATTCATATATATTTTAAGCCCTTATAAACTCTCCCACACTGTTTATAAATATTCTGCACACAGTTATAAGGTAAACCCCCGTTTATCACGGTTAATCCGTTCCAGACTCTACCGCGATAAATGAATTTCCACAAAGTAGGATTCTTCATTTATAAATCTAATGTTTTTGCATTTAGAGCATAGAAAACCTGTTTACGACCTTCTAAATATGTTTTTTAACATTATTAGAGCCCTCTAGACATGAAATAACACCTTTTAGTCAAAAGTTTAAACTGTGCTCCATGACAAGACAGAGATGACAGTTCCGTCTCACAATTAAATTAATGCAAACATATCTTCCTCTTCAAAGGAGTGCGCGTCAGGAGCAGAGAATGTCAGAGAGAGAGCGAGAGAAAAGCAAATTTAAAAATCAATAGGGCTGTTGGGCTTTTAAGTACATGAAGCACTGTGATAAAGCGGCTGCAAGAAAAAGGGAGCAATGTGAAGGTAGTCTTTCAGCATTTTTCAGAGGAGGGTCCATATCCTCTAGGCCAGTGTGCGAACAGCCCCTCTGCTCACAGCCCCTCCGTCAGGAGCAGAGATTATCAGAGAGAGTGAGAGAGACAGAGAAAAGCAAACAATCAAAAATCAATACGTGCTGTTCGGGCTTTCAAGTACACGAAGCACCGTGCGGGAAGCATATGGTATATCATTGAGGAGTTTTATTTAATACGTAATACGTGCTCTGATTTGGTAGCTTCTCAGCCATCCACCAAATTGCGTCCCTTGTATGAAATCAACTGGGCAAACAAACTGAGGAAGCATGTACCATAAATTGAAAGACCCATTGTCCGCAAAAATCCGCGAACCAGCGAAAAATCCGTGATATATATTTAGATATGCTTACATATAAAATCTGCGATGGAGTGAAGCCGCGAAAGTCGAAGCGCGATATAGCGAGGGATCACTGCATGCAAAATACATTCCAATAGATGATGCACTGTGAACATTGGGGTCTATGCTGACTATTTATAATTCAACCTGCCTTAGATGGGTAGTGCAGCTAGATACTGTATATAGTAATTAGAACACAAACAAATATGAAGGAGTGGGGCACCACAGGTTGAACCCTGTTTAATGGTGGGTAGTAATGATATGAAAATTGAAAAAAGAAAAGGGTTCATTCAATATGTGATTGAGCAGAACTCGGCTTATTCAGCTAAATGACTGGTTACTTCCAGCGAGACGAGTTTTAAAAGAGGGCCCAAGGAGGAAGAATCAGGACTTCCCTTTGGGAGGTTTAAGTGATGTCTCCACCATTCAGTGTGCCTCTGTCCATCCAGACTGTAACTCCGCTTCCCTTTGAAAGTGTAATCTGTTGGCCATTACCATCACAAACTCTTTCAATGAGAGATACCTTTTTGTCAGTTCCAGCCCAACTTCATGTTTAAGTGGTAACTGAATGCAGATTTGACAAATAAGACTTGCACGGTGGCATTAAGGGTAGCGCTGCTGCCTCGCAGTAAGGGGACCTGGTTTTGCTTCCCTGGTCCTCCCTGCGTGGAGTTTGCATGTTCTCCCCATGTCTGCGTGGGTTTCCTCCCACAGTCCAGAGACATGTAGGTTAGGTGGATTGGCGATTCTAAATTGTCCCTAGTCTGTGCTTGGTGTGTGCGTGTGTGTTCGTGTGCCCTGCGGTGTGCTGGCGCCCTGCCCGGGGTTTGTTTCCTGCCTTTCGTCCTGGGTTGGCTAGGATTGGCTCCATGGATGGATGGATGGACTTGAGCAGAACCAGAGCACTCTGGCAAATTGCTGTCAGTGCCGCAGTGCTTTACATCTCCACCTACAAGATTACTGGCAGGACTCAACTGAACTTTACCGAAAACAAAAAGAACATGAGGTGTAGTACAAAATAAAGACACAGAACTGTTAAGACTACCAGGAGCAAATATACAGGCGTTCCTGCACAAAAAAGCTGTATACATGCTGGGCATTAAAGCTATTCACCGTCATATAACAAGATAAAGAAGGTAATGGATGTTGGGTGCCTAGAATCCCAGCCAGAAGAGTTACTATCCATCCAGGTTGTATTGCAATGCTTTGCTGCACTCATTTTGCTTTGCTTCTGCTTCAAGCACATTAAGAACCTTGGATTCAAGTACGTTAATCTCTAGCACATGAATAAAAATGTAAACCTCTCCTGCTTCTTTCAGAGCTTTATCTTAAGATCTGAAATCATAAATAGAAGAGAAAGAGGAAAATATTTAGCCACAGCAGCAGTCAACCCTGACGGTGACCATAAGTGGAGCTGAAGATTAGTCTTCTCTTGGGATCCTTAATCTTCTTTGGTTTATTCAATAACGTAACACAAAACCAGATTGCCCAAAAACAAATAATGGATGAGAAGCAAATGCAGAAAATGGATGAATTTATTTATAGATGATCCAACAAGGAAAAATACCCAGCATTTTATTATGACAAATGTTTGTGAAGCACCATCTGGCAGAATGACAAATGCAATGCATTTTATTACTTACATGCATTACAAAATACATTCTAGTCGATGGATGGTCCTGTGAACGTTAACACTGAGGTCTACGGTGATGACGTACATTTCAGGCCGCTTTACATGTGTAGCACAGCTAGTATATATTTATAATAATTAGAACACAGACAAGCATGAAGGATTGGGGTACCACAGGGTGAACCCTGTTTAATGGCAGATAGAAAGGGCAAGAAAAATGAAAAAGAAAAAGGGTCAATTCAACACGTGCTTGAGCAGAACTTGGCTTATTCAGACACGAGTCTCATAGTGTTTGGATACTTCCAGTGAGATGAGTTGTTAAATAGGGCAAAAATAGGACAAGAAGAATCGGGACTTCCAGTCGAGAATTTGAAGTGATGTCAGAACTCCTACGGTTGGCGATCTTTAGATGTGAGGGTACAAAAGAGGTGTGAGAGCATCAGCATGTGTACCGGGATGGAGTTGCAGTCAGTGCCTTGAGAAGACTCCCTACTTACGTGTGTCTCACTATATATCTATAAAAATTATATGTTGTGACCTCCAGGGGGCATTGCAGCACCCTAAACTCCATGACACAAATGCATGGACACAAGTCTCACTGGAAACAAAAGGTTTATTCTTGCATACAAATTCCTAAAGGCTACAAGTACTCTTCAAACTCCTTTGTCTGCTTCCTCCTGACTCTGGCTCACATACTGGAGCGGGGCTGCTTCTTTTATACAGAACCCAGGGTACATCTGGAGTTACGAGATTGCCCCTCAGAAGTACTTCTGGGTACGGCAGAAGCCCAATCAATCCCTGCAGCTTCCCTTGGCAGAATCCAGGTAAAACAGTACTACAGTTCCCATGATGCCATGTGGGTGTCTGTAAAGGTATTGCAACCCAGGGGCACTGCCATCCAGTGATCTGGGGAAGAAAATGTCTCTAATACAGTGTCTTCCCTGGTCCTTTCATTATACTGGCCTTTCAACCAGGTAAGGATACCTGTTTTGTCCCAGTTTATTATATAAAAAATCTTGGGTCGAGACATGATCATCTCGGAGAGACACTTTGAAGTCCCGTGAGACTTCTTGCATGTCACACCCTACTTACAAACAATTTCTTGGGGACACTTTAACGTCCCATGAGACAAGGAAGTGAGACAAAAGGACAGCTGCTGTACAGGATTTTAAATGATCGACGTGCAACATAACATGCAGAACACGTAGCAAGTCAGCAGCTGGTCCGTCTTTAGCGTGCATTCAGCAATGCGAGTAAAAGAGACGTGAAGTGGCTAGCGTGAAGGGTGCCCCCAGGGTTGGGGGTTTTGGTTTGGGTGAGCGAAGCGAGTTAGAGCACAGCCCCTAGTATATATATATATATATATATATATATATATCTATATATATATATATATATGGTTGAAATAGTTTTACTGTTAAATAATGCAAAGAGTACACGACATGTGTTTCGCCCTAATTCTGGGCTCATCAGGCATACACACTCACTGCACTCCCTCTCGGGAATCGAACCTCGGACGTCAGCACTAGAGGCGAAGCCTCTTACGTTCGCCGTGGCGTGTGGTTCGTTTATATGACAGTATGTAGAGCGGGTAATTACATTCAAGGCATTCGTAGTCTGAATCACAATCTGATTGTATGGGTGATTCAGACTACGAATCCTTGAATATAAAATATTTTACTGCAAATTAGTCTCCTTCAAAGTACTCTCCATTGGTGTTCCATTGTTCGAAACATTTTTAAATTCATCTGAAGTAATGCCCATTAATGCTCTGGTAAATCCAGGGAGTAGGGTGGGTGGTTCAGGGTTATCATACCGTTTCAATAACAATAGTTTCTACAACACTTTTTCAAGAAGAAAACAAAATTTCACTGCAGCGTGTTGCTCGCGATAATCGGCCACCGTAAAAAAATGACGCTTGCACAAAACTACTTTTACAAAATTCACTGAACACAATCACAACCTTCCAGACTGATGGCACTTGGCAGACTGACTTGTGAGGAGTGTAACTAGATCAACCTAGTGGCCCAACAACATGTTACAAGTACCAACCTAACAACAACAAAATATTTTTGGATCCCCTCTCATTTATATATATATATATATATATATATATATATATATTTATATATTTATATATTGAAATGAATAGCCTCGACACACAAAAAAGATTTGGGGCAGCAAAAAGGCAAATATTAAGTATAAATGTGTACAGAGTTGAGACCAGACCAGAACTGAATAAAAGCAGGATGTGGTCTGGATTTTGTCACTGGTTGGCGGAAGTGACGTCATCGGGGCCGGAACCAGAAGTGATGTCATCGGGGCTGAAACCAGGCAGAATTTCCCACATTTGGTTTGTAAGGATATCAGAGTAAGGTTTAGTGTACCCCGCCACCCCCTGGCCAGGCATGGAATTACCTTTTATTGGTCCTTTTAGCTGCCTCTCATGCATATGTGTATGACAATATATATATATATATATATATATATATTATTATACAGTATATATATATATATATATGTATATATATATATATATATGTATATATTGATTGTGATGGCTGGCCACGGCTACTACCTGGCCAGGACACCAACAGAGTGGAAGGACCAGGGAAGAGTGAATTGGTGAGGCAATACCTCGCCTGGAACACTA
Source organism: Polypterus senegalus (assembly GCF_016835505.1). NCBI lineage: Eukaryota > Metazoa > Chordata > Cladistia > Polypteriformes > Polypteridae > Polypterus > Polypterus senegalus. The sequence continues at coordinate 147,006 of NC_053167.1, read as the reverse complement.
GAGGGCAGCCCTCCTGGGTGGCTGTGACACCATGGATTCCCACAGAGCATGTCTGGAGCTGGAGTTTGGTGAAGCCCTGTTGGGTTCCGTGGGGGCCGCCAGGGGGAGCTGCAGAGCCCTATAGAGGACCTCCAGCGCCCCTTGAAGTGATTCCAGGTAATACTGATGAGCTGATCAGCCACCTGGAAGACTTCCGGGACCTGAATAAGAGGTGCCACCTCACTCCATTGAATTGCCAGAGTCGAGAGAAAGAAGACAAAGCCTAAGGAGGTGTGGAGGCAGATGGACTAGCAGCGAGAAGGGACTGTGTATTGGTATGTTGGTGTTGGTGACTGTGCACTTTAAACTGTAAATAAACCAGATTTTGTGCTGAACCTGTGTCCTGCCTGTGTGTGTCCGGGTTAGGGTGGCTGTACACCCCGTGGTGGCATCACTATATGTATATGATGTTTGCTTTTAAGAGCCTCCTTTGATGTGTGCATATAGCAGTACACAATCCTTAAATAAGAATCCTAGAAGGACTCAGTGGTCACTTTTAAAACATCTCATAAATTAAAACATAGATTATGTGCAGCATGGATGAGCAGACCCCATGACTAAAAGCAGAAGCTTGCAGCTATTTGTCTTGTCTCCAGTGTGTTTTACTCCTAAATCAACATTGATTTTCAAATCAATGCAGTCCCCTCAGCATAGCACAGCGTCCAGTGGAATATGTATGTCGCATATAATCTTTATTAAGGGTCAGTAAAGCATATAATGTGGTTTAAATTGAATTTTTAACTTTAGAGCAAGGTTTCCCTAGCATAAACCAGTTATATGTTAAAATGTTTTGAAGCTAATGCAAATGCATTTTTGGGATATAATAAGTTTACTCAGCATCACTTAACCGTATCTGCAAATGTTTGCGATGTGGACAGAACTCAAAGCAAACGTACAAAGGCCATACTGAGAGCGGCCAGACGGAGGCCCTGAGGATATGAAGCAGCAGCGCTAGCCAGAAATGGGCACCATGCAGTCTGTTGATGGGTCGATTGCCTAGAAATAAGAATAATTAGAATACTGATTAATAAAAACTAACACTTCTTGAATAAAAATTAAAAGGCTAACCCGTGACTGTTATCAAATATCAAGTGAGGAAAAGAAAAAAAAAGAAATAAAAACTGACCTGTCCTACAAACATGAATGTGTCTTCAAAATTGTGTGAAATAAAACAAAGCAGACACAGACTCACCTATTGTCTTAGCAGCCTTTCCAATATGGAGCCCCAGGACCTCAGATTTAAGTGCTGAACACCTTTGAGGACCCCCATCTCCAAAGACACACCAGTTAATTTAATTGTGAGTGCGAGTTCAGCTATATGCATGATTGGGCCTTGCCATAGATTGGCACTCTGTTGTAAAACTGCTTGCCCAAAAGTACCAAAAGGAGGCCTTAGATGCCAAATTCTAGACCAGGACTGTCCAAGGCCTATGATTCAGAATGGACTTTGTGGCAAAGAATCTCCAGAATCAAAGCTCTGTAGGTGCAGATACTTTTAAAGATAGCACGGTTCTGACATGCCAAGTGTGGGTGAGCGGCCGCAAATCACTTAATGGGGGAATGGACTGATGAGGCATTCACATGCAGAAGTTTGATCGGCTCAGCCATCCCTCATTGTCCACGAATCGTTTAGTGCAACTGCACTCACAAAGTGTATAAAAAGGTTTGAGTAGGTCCCTCTGGGGGGTAGGGGGCTTCAGAGAGCAGGCTTGGGTAGTTGGGACTTGTGCCATCTGGAGAAGGCAGAGCTTTAGGGATGGCCCATGGTAAGCAAGAGGAACTGCACTCCTGGGTCAAATCAGTCCTTCTGTGCAGCAGGGAACTGGGAAGATTATGGGCTCTAAGGGTCCTGCTGGACATATGGAGGTAGCAGAACGAGGGAGATGGATTCAGATGATCCCAGCAAGTTACCAACGGAGGTGATTGGGATGCTAGTCATAAGCTCAACCCTACTGAATTGACCCATGTGAGTGAGCAGAGGGGAGATGAGAGGCACTGGACATGCATTGGGTGAATGTTCATTCTGACTGTGGCTTTATTCCTGGTTTTATTTATTTATTAGGATGAATTCCACACATCACTATTTTATGGTTTTTAATTATAGACTTTATTGAACTTGATGGCAAAGTGACACAGTGGTAACGCTGCTGCCTTGCAATAAGGAGACTAGGGTTCATGTCCCGGGTCCTCCCTGTGTGGAGTTTGCGTGTTCTCCCCGTGTCTGACTGGGTTTCCTCCAGGTGCTCCAGTTTCCTCCCACAGTCCAAAGACATGCAGATTAGATGGACTGGCGATACAAAATTGACCCGTGCATGTGATTGGTGTCTGTGTGTGTTCATGTCATGGCACTCCATCTAGGGTTTGTTCCTGCCTTGCACCCTGTGTCAGCTGGGATTGGCTTCAGCACCCCCTGCAACCCTGTTCAGGACTAATCAGGTTAGAAAATGACTGGAAATTATGAATGTATTGAACTGCACTGCACTTTGGATACTGTTTGTTTGTTAAAAAAAAAAAAGAGCACCTTGCAATTTTGCACCAGACTTACTGTTTGTGTCCTCATCGTCTTAGTCCATCCCGGTTTATGACTATTGATGTGCCAGGACATGAATGATGCCAAGGCTGAAGGCACCCAGGCCATCACAGGACTTTTATCAAATTTTAAATAGGCTTTGGCCCACAGAGACACCACAAAGGAGAAAACCCAACAACAAACCGATTCCTATAATCATTTCTGCCAAAAAAGTAACAAATAGGAACCAGTAAACTGCAAAACCTCTGCCTCATTGAAAATAAGAGGATTTCATTGAAAAGAAAAGTAAGGATCTTACAACATAAAAAAGGCAAAGCTATAAATCCAGTCCAAAATTCAAATTTAAAGAGCAATAGAACAGGCAAAGAATCAAAAACCAGGAATCAACAAACATTGCTTATAAAACAATAATGATTTGAAGGACCTGACACCCTGCTTGAAAATATAGAGCCAGTTGTACATCAAGGTGGCCCTGACCCCTGAAACTCAGTCTTAAGGGGACAGTAAAAATAACTAAACATATTAGCTAAATGAAAAGAATTCATACATAAACAACAAAGAAGAAAAATATTTCGAATTGAAACAAAAATATATATGATTAATAAAATAATAAACAACATATAAAAATAACACATGAAATGAAAATTTAGTTAAGCTGTGCCTCAACCACAATGCTGTCAGGGGCTGTTCCTGGCTACTAGGTCCAGTGTTGCTGGAATAGGCTCTGGCCTCCTCGGGGCCCTGAATTGGATTTAGCATAGTTGAATTTGTTATAATATAATATAATATAATATAATATCATACGCTACCGTGGCTGTTCGTTTGTCTATCCAGGATTTGAAATCACCTGTAGCTCGTAAACCATTTGAACTATTGGCCTGAAATTTGGTACACATATACCACGTGACGTCTACTTTCCGCTGTCAGTGTGATGATTAACTTCCAAGGTTATTCCTCTTTTTATTTTTATTTTATTTTATTGTAGAATCCATTCTCGGCAGCGATCAGCAGGGTGGCCATGTGGCGCATGCATATGGGCGCCGTTCTCATCCCTACCACCTCCGCTGTCACTTCCTCTACCTCTTCATATCTTAAATCATTCTGGAGGCAGATTTAAGACTTAAGTGCCTGCTTTAAGTGAAAAATTAAGAAAAACGTTCTAAGTAATTGCAACACAAACATTGACGTAATCAGTGTAAATGCGAAAAGATGCCAATGGAAGAAGAGAAGAAGCGGGCCGCTAGGGTGGAGAAAAGAAGAGCTGCTCAGGAAGCAGCAAGAACATCAACCTCTGAGCAAATGAATTCTAAACGTACAGAGAAGAAGAATGAGAACTAGAAATGTGCAAGTCAAGTGAATTCACTGCATGTTATTGTACGGTGCGCAGTTACTGGTCATATATAATATCCATCCATCTATATCCCAACTACAGGGTCACGGGGGTCTGCTGGAGCCAATCCCAACCAACACAGGGCGCAAGGCAGGAAACAAACCCCAGGTAGGGTTCCATCCCACTGCAGGGCACACACACTAGGGACAATTTAGGATCGCCAATGCACCTAACCTGCATGTCTTTGGATTGTGGGAGGAAACCCACGCAGACATGGGAAGCGAACCCAAGTCTCCTAACTGTGAGGCAGCAGCACTACCACTGTGCCACCGTGCCACCCTATAACATAACATAAGATAGGTAGTACTATGAGAGGGCAAGGTTGTCATTATCGATTCTAAATGTTTCTGAGGTGGAGCTGTACGTGCGATATATTCAGTACTAATTGTCACAAATTGATTCATTGATACTCAACTGACAAAGCAGACAGCAAGGAAAAACAAAAAAACAGAAAGATGATGGCATACAGCATAATCGATACTTCCCTCATCACCAGCTGCCCAAGTCAAGTGAGCGAGAAGACCACGCTGCCATTTCAATGAGTTTGTGCTCCATTTCAAGGAGCTCAAAGTGGGCACTGGAGACAGCGATTTCAATGGGTGGGCTGTAAGTCATGTCAGCCAGGAATGAGTCCCCCAAGTAAGACCTGGCATTACATCACCAGTGGCAGGGATGCCTATATAAAGGGCAGGCCTGCAAGACATATGCTTTCCTAGCTTGTGTGGCAAAAGGCCTACAGTCCTTTTATAGATAGTGAGCCACCTCAAAGAGCCATGTAAAAAACAGAGAATTCATCCATTGAGGCAGTCGGTGCTGACCAACTACAATATATTAGAAATCTCAGCAGCCCAAGCCCTGACTCCAGTGACAAATACAGTAAAATTCAGATAAGGTTCCACCCACCATCACTTTCTGTTTCCTGTGTCTGAGCCAATTCTGCACCCATCTACACACGACAAGTTGAACTCCCACTTCTTTTAGTCTGATGCCCAACTTCTCATGTGGCATCAGGACTGGTGCCACCATTAGGGTGAATTAGGCATTTGCCTAGGGCACAAATCATAAGCAGGGAAGCCCTCCAGTTGGCACACTAATAAGCTGCACCTAGTTCACAAAATAACCTAGCACTGACACCGTGTGGCACCTTTCTGAAAGTCCAGATCAATAATCTCATCTGCTCCACTCTGATCATACCCTTTTGTTGCTTCCTCATAGAATTCCAGCATGTTAGTAAAACACGACCTCCCTCTTCTGAACCCATGCTGACTGTTCAGTAAAACTCCTGCTCATGCCATGAGTTGCTCAATCTTCTTCTTAATAATTTCTTCCAATAATTTACCTCTGAGGCCTGTTAAGCTTACTTGCCTATAGTTACTTGGATCTACCCAATCACCTTTTTTATATAATAGGATACTTTACAAAATATAGCCAGTAAGCACCAAAGCCAATTAATATTTGCACAACCTGCTTATTTACGTGACCAACAAAGTCATTGGATGTGTTAAATTACCCTGCACTTTCCACAGATTCCACTCACTAAAATTAAGCACATTTTCCGCATTTGGTTAAGTAGCAGTTGCCTCATATAGAGCCGGTTTTGGACTTCTACGTAATTCCCTTTGTCTTGCTGCTAAACATTGCTGATCTTTATTTCCTTTTTCATTCATGGGAGTGATTTACAGTGATTTATTCAGCAATATATTTTCAAAAATCATTGTGTTTGGGATGTTGTGAGCATACAACTGCATCACTTGACATGTGGATCATGTGACACAAGTAATGTGGGATTTACTCACTGCCATTTATGGTAGCATTTGCCATTTTCCAGCTTCGGTCGCAATAGACACCTATTCTGTCAGAAATGCTCTTATCCCTGTTGTGCATGAAAGTGTGAGGTTAAAATGTTTTCCTCAAGTAACACTACAAACTACATGGGTAAGTAACATATAGTATAAAAAATATGATTTTTGGGTGGAATATTTCTTTAAGACGCCAAATTTAAGTAAAAACTAATGGAACATTTATCACCAGTTCAGTACTGGGAAAGTTGTGTCATGATGTCACATTTGCTGGATGTAAACACATAAGAGGTGACGATGAGAGGAGTCGTATCTCAAAAAGTCACTTATACAACCTGCCCTGTTGACTTACTTCGGGGCGAGCCACCATTTCACTGTTGGGCGCTTTTTACAGTATATTTAAATTATATACTACTCAAAAAAATTAAAGGAACACTTTTAAATCAAAGTATAGCATCAGGTCAATGAAACGTGTGGGCTATTGATCTGATCAGTTAAGTAGCAGAGGGGGTTGTTAATCAGTTTCTGGTGCTTTGGTGTTAATGAAATTAACAATAGAGGGGCAACAATGAGATGACCCCCAGAACAAGAATGAATGGTTTAACAGGTGGAGACCACTGACATTTTCCCCTCCTCATCTGTTTCTTCATTAGTTTTGCATTTGGCTATGGTCGGTGTCACTGCTGGTAGCATGAGGCCATACCTGGACCCTACAGAGGTGGCACAGGTAGTCCAACTTCTCCAGGATGGCACATCAATGTGTGCCATTGCCAGAAGGTTTACTGTGTCTCCCAGCACAGTCTCAAGGGCATGGAGGAGATTCCAGGAGAAAGACAGGCAGTTACTCTAGAAGAGCTGGGCAGGGCCCCTCCTAGAAGGTCCTTAACCCATCAGTAGGACTGACCGGTGTCTGCTCCTTTGGGCAAGGAGGAACAGGATGAGCACTGGCAGAGCCTACAAAATGACCTCCAGCAGGCAGGCCACTGGTGTGAATGTATCTGACCAAACAATCAGAAACAGACTTCATGAGGATGGCCTGAGGGCCCGACATCCTCTAGTGGGCCCTGTGCTCACTGCCCACCTGGCACCGTGGAGCTTGATTGGCATTTGCCACAGAATACCTGAATTGGCAGTGCAATTTGGAGTTGCTGTAATGAAATTATGTCCAAATAGATTAGCCTGCCTGCTGCATCATGTTTCGCTTTGATTTTCAGGGTGTCTTTGAATTCAGCCCTCTGTAGGTTTATAATTTTCATTTCCCTCAAACGATGTGGCACCATTTCATTCCTAACACATTACCATATCAGTCCATACCAGTAGAGATATCCAGCATGAATTTTTATCCCATTGAGATCTGATGTGTTTTCAAAGTGATCCTTTAATTTTTTTGAACAGTTTATATTAACTCTTTGAGGGCTGAATATTTTTTGCAGGCAACTCTGTTTTCTGAAAAGCACACAAGGCAAAGGTTTCACATACAAATCAACGTAAAACGACTGTTGCTGTGGCTGCTGTCGGCACCTGTTTGGGCAGCTCGATGGCCGGTAGAAATGTGTGGAGGGCCCGTCTTCACCTGGCAGTGTGACGCATTCTGGCTTGTACCTCTTGTCATCGTCAGTGGCGAACATTGGCGTAGGCGCATCAACTACACAAGAACCCGCTGAAGCCAGTCCCTCACTTTCATTTTCAATCTCCATCCTCAGATCATTTGCATCAAAATCAAAGTCCGACAAGTCAGAGTCCGATTTGGCAATAATACGCAAAATGTCGTCCACAGAGCATTTTGCTTTGAGCATTCGGTTTGGTCTTTCGCCAGATGTCGATGCCATTTTAGAGCTGTTCGCTCTTCGCTACTCACCCATGTGCAGGGTGGCCATGTGCGATGCATATGGGCATCGCTTCTCATCCCTACACCTCCGCTGTCACTTCCTCTACCTTTTCATATCTTAAATCATTCTGGAGGCAGATTTAAGACTTAAGTGCCTGCTTTAAGTGAAAAATTAAGAAAACGCTCTAAGTAATTGCAACACAAACATTGACGAATCAGTGTAAATGCAAAAGATGCCAATGGAAGAAGAAGCGGCCGCTAGGGTGGAGAAAGAAGAGCTGCTCAGGAAGCAGCAAGAACATCAACCTCTGAGCAAATGAATTCTAAACGTACAGAGAAGAAGAATGAGAACTAGAAATGTGCAAGTCAAGTGAATTCACTGCATGTTATTGTACGGCGCAGTTACTGGTCATATATAATATCCATCCATCTATATCCCAACTACAGGGTCACGGGGTCTGCTGAGCCAATCCCAACCAACACAGGGCTAAGGCAGGAAACAAAACCCAGGTAGGGTTCCATCCCACTGCAGGGCAACACACTAGGGACAACTTAGGATCGCCAATGCACCTAACCTGCATGTCTTGGATTGTGGAGGAAACCCACGCAGACATGGGAAGCAACCAAGTCTCCTAACTGTGAGGCAGCAGCACTACCACTGTGCCACCGTGCCACCCTATAACATAACATAAGATAGGTAGTACTATGAGAGGGCAAGGTTGTCATTATCGATTCTAAATGTTTCTGAGGTGGAGCTGTACGTGCGATATATTCAGTACTAATTGTCACAAATTGATTCATTGATACTCAACTGACAAAGCAGACAGCAAGGAAAAACAAAACAGAAAGATGATGGCATACAGCATAATCGATACTTCCCTCATCACCAGCTGCCCAAGTCAAGTGAGAGAGAAGACCACGCCTGCATTTCAATGAGTTTGTGCTCCATTTCAAGGAGCTCAAAGTGGGCACTGGAGACAGCGATTTCAATGGGTGGGCTGTAAGTCATGTCAGCCAGGAATGAGTCCCCCAAGTAAGACCTGGCATTACATCACCAGTGGCAGGGATGCCTATATAAAGGGCAGGCCTGCAAGACATATGCTTTCCTAGCTTGTGTGGCAAAAGGCCTACAGTCCTTTTATAGATAGTGAGCCACCTCAAAGAGCCATGTAAAAAACAGAGAATTCATCCATTGAGGCAGTCGGTGCTGACCAACTACAATATATTAGAAATCTCAGCAGCCCAAGCCCTGACTCCAGTGACAAAATACAGTAAAATTCAGATAAGGTTCCACCCACCATCACTTTCTGTTTCCTGTGTCTGAGCCAATTCTGCACCCATCTACACACCGGAACTACTTAGTCTGATGCTACTCTCATGTGCATCAGGACTGGTGCCACCATTAGGGAATTAGATTTGCCTAGGCACAAATCATAAGCAGGAGCTCCAGTTGGCACACAATAAGCTGCACCTAGTTCACAAAATAACCTAGCCAGGGTGGCATCAAAGGACCTGCCACCATTAGTGGAATAGGCATTTTGT